>NW_026734771.1:50000-237663 GCF_949786415.1 Peromyscus eremicus | reverse complement strand
TAGTTTTATTACTTCATTAAGAATCTCCTGAAATAAATAGGTCAATCTCATGACCCAGTGAGCCAATAACATCCATGAAATTTGTACAATCTGTAAGAGAAGTTGATGTCTGTCTTGTTGTGCTTTCTTTCTTAAAGAGAATTTATTTAAGTAAATTTCACAGACCTTAAATTCTGTTCTATAAATATTAAAATATGGGTGCTCTCCTATCAAGATACAGTGGTATTTCACAGAAATAATATATTGCTTTCTAGACAATTGCTGATGGACAGAACTTACAGTTTTTACACAGTACAAGTCAGTATTAAGAGCTTTAAACTTTCATATAAATTAACCCTAGTATAAGAAGTTTCTGGTGCCTTTTTGATGGAGGAATGTTTGTGATTGGACTTGCACAATTTAGTGCTTTACTTACATAACTACTAAATAGTACCTTTTCATGATTCTTCAACAATTTATTGCCCAGTCTTCTATTTCTGCATATTTGGTCATTTTGAATTTTGACTGCTAGGACTGAAAATACAAAAAATCCTGCTCTACATGCTTTGAGTGAGGAATGCTTTGTTATGGCAACTTTTCTCCCATTTGCTGTTACTGTTTCTTTTTTCCTTTTTTTTTTTATTATGCCTCACTCTTTCTCCACTTTCTTTGGCTTTAATGTCATATTTGAATCTATTTTCCATCTTCTTTTAGACTATATATCATATTTTAAAATGGTTATCTGTTGCACATTTTCTGTTGTTTGAATACTGTCAGTTATATAAATGAACATCAAATAATGAAAAATATGTTATTTTGCTTCACTTACTGTATCCAAAAACACTCTTTTTTTAAAAAAAATACAAATTCATTTTTGACATATTTAATTTTATTTTATTATTTAAAATAATTTATTTTACTATTTCTTGCAAGGCACTCACTGAGAAAAATTCCTCAATTTTGTTTATTTGGCTGTCTTATGGTTTCTATTGCTGCAATGAAATACCATGACCAAATGCAAATTATAAAGGAAAGGATTTGTTTGGCTTACACGTCAATATTGCAGTCCATAACTGAAGAAAGCCAAGGCAGGAACTCAAACAGAGCAGGGACCTAGAGGCAGGAGCAAATACAGACTCTGTGGAGGGGTTCTGCTTACTGGCTTGCTCATTATTGTTAAACTCAACTGGTTTCTTAGGCTTTCTTATAGAACCCAGCACCAACAGCCTCGAGATGGCACCTCCCAAGATGGGCTGGGCCCTCTCCCAATATGGGCTGGGCCCTCTCCCATCAATGACTAAGAAAACATCCTTTATTATTAGGAGACCTCATGAGGATCGTCTTCATATATTTATGAAGTTTTGACTTCACTGGATTTCTATATCATTCCTGGAATGTCTCCCATAAGCATCTGCCTCTCTCCACATTGCCTTCCTCAACCCTATCTCCTCTCCCACTCCCTATCTGGTCCTTCCATTTCTATACCCACCTGTCCCCAACTCACCTCTAATATCTATTCTATTTCTCCCACCCAGAGAGATCCATGTGCCACACACCCCAATCACTTCCTCTATACCTAACCTTTCTGGGTCTATGGATTGTAGGTTGATTGTCATTTATTTAATGCCTAATATCCACATATAGGTGAATACATACCAGATTTATCTTTCTAGGTCTAGGTAACCACACTCGGGAAGAATTTTTCTAGTACAATCCACTTGCCTGCAAATTTCATTATGCCATTTTGTTCTAAGCTAAGTAACTCTCAATTGTGTAAATATATTACATTTTTGTTATCAATTCTTCTGTTGAGGAATATCTAGGTTGTTTCCAGCTTCTTCTATTATGAAGAGAAAAGTAATGAACATGACTGAGTAAATGTCTTTGTGGTAGGATGAAGTGTCTTTTGGGTATATGTCCAATAGTGGCATGGTTGGATCTTGAGGTAGATTGATTTCCAGCTTCCTGAGGAATCGCCATATTGATTTCCATAGTCCCTGAACAAGACTGAAGCCCTACCAGCAATATGTGAGTGTTCTCTTATTTCACATCCTCACCAGCATGAGCTGTCACTTGTGTTATTGATCTTAGCCATTTGAAAATGGTAAAATGGAATTTCAAAGTAGTTTTTATTTGCATTTCCCTGATATTACTCAGGATATTAAACATTTCTTTGAGTGTTTCTGAGCCATTCAAGTTTCCATTATTGATATTTCTCAGCTTGGATATGTACCCCATTTTAAAATTGGATTATTTGGTTTTTTGTTATCTAGTTTCTTGAATTCTCTATATATTTTGGATATTAGTCTTCTATTGGATGTGGAGTTGGTAAAAATCTTCTCCCATCCTGTAGGCTACTTCTTTGTCCAAATGATGGTGTCTTATGCCTTACAGAAATTTTTGGCTTCCTGAAGTCCCTTTTTTTAATTGTTAACCTTAGTGCCTATAATACTTGTGTACTACCCTGAAGTCTTACCCTGTGCCAATGAATTCAAAAGTTATTCCCTACTTTCTCTTCTATCAGGTTCAGGGTATCAGTTTTCATTTGTACTTGAATTTTGTTCAGGGTTCTAAACATGGACATATTTTCATTCTTCTAAATGTAGCCATCCAATTCGCCCAACCATTTGTTGAAGATGCTGTCATTTTCCAATGTGTGACTCTGGCTTCTTTATAAAAAATCAGGTGTTCATAGGTGTGTGGATTTACGTCTAGGTCATCAATTCAATTCCATTGATCAATATGACTGTCTTTTTTTTCACCATACCATACTTTTTTTTTTAATTACTCTAGATTTATAGTACAACTTGAAATCAAGGGTTGTGATTCCTCCAAAAGTCCTTTTATTATTTAGGATTTCACAGCTATCCTGGGTTGTTGGTGTTTTCACATGAAGTTGAAATTTATCCTTTGAAAATCTGTAAAAAATTCTATTGGAATTTTGATGGATATTTCACTGAACTTGTAGTTTGCATTTGTTTTGATAAGATGGCTAGTTTACCAATCCATGAGCACGGAAGATCTTTCCATCTTCTGATATCTTCCTCAATTTCTTTCTTCAAAGACTTTAAGTTCTTATCACAAAAGTCTTTCACTTAGCCGGGCGGTGGTGGCGCATGCCTTTAATCCCAGCACTTGGGAGGCAGAGGCCGGCAGATCTCTGTGAGTTCGAGGCCAGCCTGGGCTACCAAGTGAGTTCCAGGAAAGGCGCAAAGCTACACAGAGAAACCCTGTCTCGAAAACCCAAAATAAATAAATAAATAACTAAATAAATAACTAAATAAATAAATAAAAGTCTTTTACTTGCTTGACTAGAGTTAGTAACCCTAACCAAGATGTTTCACATTATTTGAGGCTATTGTGAAAACTGTTGTTTCCTTGATTTCTTTCTTAATCCGTTTGTCATTTGTACATAGGAGGGTTACTGATTTTTGTGAGTTAATTTTGTGTCCAGCTACTTGGAAATTGTTTATCAGCTGTTAGAGTTCTGTGGTGGAATTCTTGGGGTCACTTATGTATATTATCATATCACCTGCAAATAAAGAAACTTTGAATTCTTCCCTTCCAAATTGTATCCTCTTGATCTCCTTCAGTTGTTTCATTGTTCTATCTAAGACTTTAAGTACTATACTGAATAGCTATGAAGAGGGTTGTCAGCCTTGTCTTTTTCCTGATTGTAGTGGAATGGCTTTGAGTTTCTCTCCATTTAATTTAATGCTGGCTATAGACTTGCTATAAACTACCTTTAATATGTTTACAATGTGTCTTGCATCCTTAGTCTCTCTAAGACTTTTTATCATGAAGGTGTGTTGGATTTCGTCAAAGGACTTTTCTGCATCTAATGAGATGATCTTCTGTTCTTTTGTCTTTCAGTTTGTTTATGGGTTGGAGATATTTATCAATTTACATAGAACTATTCCTGCATCTCTGGGAGGAAGCCTAGTAAATCATAGTGGATGATTCCTTCCTTCCTTCCTTCCTTCCTTCCTTCCTTCCTTCCTTCCTTCCTTCCTTCCTTCCTTCCTTTCATTCCCTCTCTTTTTTTCTTTCTTTCTTTTTTTTCTTTCTTTCCTTTTTTTTATATGTTCTTGGATTTGGAGCCTAGGAGTAGATTTCTCCTTATCTTACTGCAAGTAGATTCTGAAATGTCCATATTTGCACAGAAAAAAGGGCAGGAAATGACTTAGTGGTTTCTTGTTCTTCTGACATTGCACAAGCTGGCTGTTCTTTATGTAGGTTTAACAATTCTGTTTAAATGTAGTTTCTTCCTAGACTTCAATGCATATTTTAGGAGATTCATGCCTCTGATTGCTTAGTGAGGTTTTTCTTTCACTTGTGTGCTTGTTTACATCTCTTTCTGTCTTCGATGGACCTATAACTCTAGCATGTCTCTAATGAGGTCTATCAAAATGGATCTCTTATAATGGAATCAAACATAAGCCCATAACATTTCACCCTGGTATGTGAATTAACTCTGCAGCATAAAAAAATCACCTTTGCATCTTTTCACACTTACTGTTTCAGAGTTTTTTCACTTTCAAAATAAAGTCATCATTTGCACATATATATATCTTATTGTGCAATGTCTAGTCCTACACATTTTATGTGAATCAAATGTCAGAGCACTAGAGACTTAAGCCCATAAATTAAGTATTTAGTCTCAGAAATTTTTCATAGAATTCTTTTCCCAGAGCTGCTGATATATATATATATATATATATATATATATATATATATATATATATATATATATATATATATAATTTCTCTCTCTTCTCTAAAGGAAGGTGAAATCCATGGAATTCTTCTCTCCCCTACTCAGTCTCTGACTTGTTTATTCTCTTCCAGTATAAGTCACAGAGAAGGTTTAATGGGTTTTATGGTTGTTTTTCTTAAGTTTGTCTTATAGCATGGTCTGATAGTTACTTGTCTTACACTGCAAGAATATACCTAGTAAACACAAACCAAGGAAGGAAGAGTTTATTTGGGCTCAAATTTCAGGATTAGAATCCATTATGATGAAGAAGTCACTATTACCCTACTACTCCAGTTTTATGGTTTCATTTTTGTTTGTTTTCTTTTAAGAATATGTTGAGTCCAATTTGTGATGCTGATGTATTCCTGGGTCTGGGACCACACACTGTGCTGCCCATGTATTTCTGGGTCTGGGACCATACACTGTACTGCCCATGTATTATTCTTGGGTGTGGGACCATACTCTGTGCTTCCCATGTATTCCTGGGTCTGGGACCATACACTAGAGCACAATTGACCTAACAAGAGCCATACTATACAGAAAACCGATTTTTTTCTTCTTTAACCATCAAGTGTCCATACTTCCTCAGTTAGGAATGGGGCTCATGAAACCCTTTCCCATCATGATAGAATGTTGATTGGCTTAACCTTGGCTAGATCTTGCTCAGGCAAACCATGGCTACTGTGAGTTTATGAGAGCAACAGTGATATCACATCCAGAAGACAATGCTTTGTGTTAGTCCTCCCCAAACTCTGGCACTTCCAGTCATCTAGCCTCTTTTTCAATATTGGTGCCTTATCCTTGGGGGATGTGGCAGTGATAAAGGTTTCTCATGAATGGCTGAAGATTCCACTGACACTTAACCTCTGCACTTTGACCAGTTGTGAGTTCCTTTGTTAATAATCATCCTCTGCATAAAGAAACTTCTTTGAGATCTGACAGCTTTAATATCATGTGAGTATTGAAATATGAATTCTGAAGGTAGTTTGATACTACCTGCATTTAACAAGGTGATAGTAGTAATCCACCCATTGGCTTGTGAGTTTCCCCACCATGACTTGTTGGTCAGATTTACAGTACAATGAATATATTTGTTCCTGTGTAGAAGGCCTTAAATCCAATCAAAGAGCGGTTGGTGATCCCATAACATTCATGACATTATTACACTCAAGAGTTCACGTTAGTAACTTGTCATTATTATTATTATTTTGATAAGATGGTTGGTGATTGTTTCCCCTAGGCAGCCTACATCATATCTTCAAGTACTATGAAAGTTAGCCACAAAGAAGGAAGCTTTCTATTTAGTACAACTTTGTTTCTCCATGTCCTGTGAACAATGTGCGTTGTCTTCAGTAACAAGGTCATGCAATAGAGTTCTGGTGGGCAAGCAAGCACAATAAGAATAGCATGTATTGATTCAGGAGCTCGCTACAACACCAGTGACCAGCAAGTGGGGAGGGGAAGATAGCCCACATCTGGCACTGGGTTTTTCATTTGTCAACATATGGCTCTTAACGATGAGCATAATGCCTTGATGTAACTTCAAAGAAACTTTTTATATGAATATAAATGTATATAATATATATATATACTTTGTTAGATGAATATGTACATATTCATAGTTATTATTCTATGAATATTTTTTAAATGACTATATATGTGTGTGTATGTGTCTTTTTCAAACATGATTAATTTTAGTCATCCCATACCTTGTCTACTACTCTGATTGCAATCACTGACTCATCACACCAGCCCAGGTGTTTTATGTTTTTCTCTTCCATTTCATTAAAATTAAAAGCGGTTCTTCATTTGGTTTATCTCTATGCTTGTTCCATAGTTACTGGCTTTGTGCAGTGTTAGAAACCTGCCTCCCTTATACAGAGATGCTTGATCTCTACTGCTGATATGCCAATACTTAACAGAGGCCCAAGGCACACTGCAGAGATTTCCACCTAAGTACCAGCATCTCCTAGATGTTGTTTAACTTGAATCTTGAATTCCTGATTCTGAAACAGTGGTTGCTGTTGTAACTGGGAAGATTTCCTGCTCTATTCTCTGATGTATAGTTCCACTTGGATTTCTGGATTGTAGAAAACTCTACATTAGCCAAAATTCACCTTGTAGTTAAAATAATGAAGTCTGGAAAGACTAGGGCTTGTTCAGAGCCAAACTAGAACACAAATCCTGATGTCCAGGATGATATTTTTCTCTTTCCACTGATTTGACCTCTTCCTAAATGTTTATAATATTTCTACTAGTGCCTACCTTCTTGAATAATCTAGTTTTTATTTCATAGCTCTGTTATCAAACCACAACCCAATGCCACATATTTAAACTTTGTATTCTTTCTTATGCAGTACAATTTGTTACAGCTCCTTCAGAATCATCATAAGAATATATTTCTTATTAGTGACTCCACATGCAGAATTCCTGCCCTGTCTCCCTGCCTAATCACTCTGATTCTTAGCACGTTGTTTGGATGATTTGCCTCTCTACAAGTCGTTCTAGACTAGCTCTTGAGCCACTTGACTTCTTGATCCACTTGACTTGATCCACTTGCCTCCAGGACACTTGTCATTTCTTGAATTTTCAGTAGAAAAATCAAGAAATTTTGGAAAGTGCTAGACTGTGCTAATGAATTATGTACAAAGACAACAGTTGCCAAATAAAATAGAGAATGCCAAATGGAATTTGCATTTCAGACAAAATACTTACAGCAAAATTACTCATTGCTTATTTGAAATTCAAATTTGCTTGGACATCCTTTGTTTTTGTTTGCTAATTGTGGCTGTCTTGTACAGAGAGCACAAAGATTATTTATTAAGATTTTCTTTACCTTATTGTCATCTTTTGGTTAATGTTCCTCCATTCTTTCCTATATTTCATTATTTTCAATCTTGAGATATTCTATTAAATTTGATTCTCTTAAGTTTTCTACACACCATTGGTGTGATCCCTATTTCACAAACACACAAAGCATTACTACTGAATTCTTAGTAAATTTCCATTGACAATATGGTTATTTCATTAGTTAACTTGTTGCCCTTTGCTTCACTCTTGTATTTCTTAGGGTTATAACATACATAAAACATATATAAAACATATATATATATATAACATATATAAAAAGGTTAAACAAAGAGAACTTTAATAGGAACATGTTTCTACAGACCTGTGCACAGGACCAAGAGCCTCAGGAGTCAGCAGTCACGACAGCTCTCGGCATTCTGACCTCCAGCTTTTTGGGGTTCCCGAAGAACAAAAGTGATGCTGCAAGAGTCCACTGCTCCTATGGTGGCCCCACTGCTAGAACAGGGAAGAATAATCCCTGTCCCTCGCCAGATCACAGAACAATGGAAAGACAAACTTCATCAGGTTATGTAAAGGCAAGGAAGGCTGGATGAAGAAACACTCAAGATTTGTAGACAACATGCAGAATGAATACAAAGACTACATATATCCAAATACTAGAGACATTTTTAAAAGTTAAAAACATCCACAAAATGTGATGTTAAAAAAACATCGTGTCTTAACGTCAAACTTCTACTTCCAGATGTGAAATGATTAGCGGGATTATGAGTCAGTTTCAGTATACAAATATCCTAGAACAGAAAAAAAATATTTAGTTAGCATATATTTAAATTTTGCTCCTTGGTTGAAGCAGTTGGGTCTGCGGTGTGCCGATTCAAAGGTCCTGGGCCTGGACTGAAAGACACTGTGGAAGGAAACTGTTCACTACAGGCTAGTCCAAAAGCAGAAAATAAAGGAGACAATCTAGAGTCCCCAAAGACATACCCATAATGACATATTCCTACAGCTAAACCCTGCCTCCTTTGGTCTTTGGAACTTCTCAGGATACCACTATCAATTAGAATGGGTAATATTTGGGGCTCAGGGATACACCTTGTCCACAGTACAAGCAAGACTCTGCTTCTTGTCTAGGTTCAGAAAACTGAGGAATACTCTACCTTTCTAGAATTATTTTAATGGTTATTTATTTAGAATTACTTAATGATCTAAATTAAATATAGAAATGATAAGCATCTGATGTCGATGCTGGAAGTGTAATACCATGACTTCATATATTTTCCAGTCTGAATTCTGAAAGTTAATGGGTAGTTATGCAATCTAATCAAACCACCACCCAAGTACATACAGATATATAAATGTTTAGGTAAGCATAGATGAGAATATTATTCCACAATTAAATACTTAGAGGCAACATAAATATAATACTAGATTATTAACACAAGCAAAGAATATAATTACTACCAAATATGCTGCTAAGAGTCTTCATTAAAAATCAAGACTGCTTATGATACATAATTTATTGAAAACAGTTATGAAGTAGCTTATAAATTGGGGTCTTTTTTTTTTTTTTTTTTTAGAAAAATACATGTTAGCAGGGCAGTGGTGGTGCACGTCTTTAATCCCAGCCCTTGTGAGACAGAGGCAGGCGAATCTCTGTGAGTTTGAGGCCAGCCTAGTGTACAAATCGAATTCCAGGACAGCTAATACTTGCACAGAGAAACCTTGCCTTGAAAAAGCAAAAAAGAAAAAGAAAAGAAAAATATGTGTTGATGTAACCTAACCCTAGAATAACCACAAGAAGGAGAATATTGATAGCTAATATTTCTGAGGGATGAAGTAACAGGTAGTTTTCACTTTATTCTTTGTATAATGCTTTTAACAATCCAGGTGATATCAGAATATTCATGTATAAATTTCCCCTTAGATGTATGAGTGAACAATTGTGACAGAACTGTTTCCACCACCTCAGCGGAGGAGTAAAGCATCCCATCTCCTAACACAGCTGGCATGTTTCTTTGATACCAAACCATTGCCCCACCGCACCCATGGAACCCACTGCTCAGAGTTCTGTCCTTAGATTTTGTCTTTTTCTGGGAGACATATAAATATAATCACAGAGTCTGTAAATTTTCTTTAAAGTTCCTCAATTACTTGCAAAGCAGTTGTAATATTTTGCAACCCATAAGATATATAAACGATAAAGCATTTCTTATGAAAAAGCTTTAGCACCTCCAATTGATAGTATAGATAATATACATACAAAACATTAATACTACAATATCTATATGCTGAAGTGTAATAATAGATGACTCAGTTATTGAAGACATCAGGGCACTTTTACAACTTAGTAATGATTACAGTTCTACTGACTTAATTCCAGCTAATCAATCAATTTCTATGGAAAAGATACTTAAAAGCATACCTTATGGAAGATGATAAATCTGGCAAGGAGTGTTTCCACTCAGGATTTCATAATTTCAGGACTCCTCAACTGGAATTTCTATTTCTGAGTTGTTTCCTTTGACAACAGCAAGCACAGCCAATGCTTGGAGACGCTCTCATTTGGGCAGTTCTTTCCAATACCCCTAAGTTTTTCTTATACAAGTTTTGATTGTACCCCTGCCATCTACTGTGGGTCCACTTTTGATTCAAAATTCTCCGTCTGAAACAGTAGGTGAGACAGTTGTGTAGCTTGACCTGCTTAAGGTGCCCCTGGCAGTGGGATCGGGATCTGTTCCTGGTGCATGAGCAGCCTTTTTGGAGCCCAGTGCCTATAGTGGGACACCTTACACAACTTTGTGGAGGGAAAGGGCCTTGGACCTGCTTCAGCTGAATGTACCAGTCTCTGCTGACTCCCCATGGAAGGACTTGCCTTGGAGGAGGTGGGAATGGGTTGAGGGGAGAGGAGGAAAGAGAAGGGAATCTGTGGTTGGTATGTAAAAGAAACAGAAACTTTCTTAATAAAAAAAAAAGAAACAAAAAACAAAACAACAGCAACAAAAAAGAGTAGTTCTCAACCTGTGGGTCATGGCACCTTTGGGGGTTTCATATCAGATATCCTGGATATCAGATATTTGCATTAATATTCAAAACAGTAATGAAATTACAGTTAAGAAGTAGCAACAGAAATAGTTTTACAGCTGGGCTCACCACAACATGAGGAACTGTATTAAAGGGTCATTGCACTAGGAAGGTTGAGAACCACTGTGTGAAAAGTTAATTTTGTATACTAGGCTGCTATATGGATGTAACTTGCAGTTAGTTACTCTACTTGCCAAGATGTGTACCACTTTCAAAGGGGGAAAGAAAGAAGTAATTGCACAAAAATATTCTGCTCCATGCCTGGGACTGAACTAGGTCCTCTGAATGTGGGTGACAGTTATGTGGCTAGATCTGTTTGGGAAGCCACTGGCAGTGGGGCCAAGACTTATCCCAAGTGCATAAAATGGCTTTTTGGAACACAGTCCTTAGGGTGGGACACCTTGCTCAGCCGTGACACAGTGGGAGGGCCTTGATCCTGCCTCAACTTAGTATGCCAGACTTTGTTGACTCTGCAAGGAAGGCCTTATCTTCTCTGAGGAGAGGAAGGGGGGTGCAATAGGGGAGGTGGGGGGAGCAGGAGAAGGGGAGGGAGGGGGAACTAGGATTGGTATGTAAAATGAAAAAAAACTTTCTAAAATAAATTAATTTTAAAAAGAATATTCTGTTTCATTTTTGCTATCTTATTACTTGATAATTTTACCTCTATTTAATGCTGTCACTAAATTAGCTGTTGATCTGTTTGCTGTACATTTCATGAACACAGGATCAGAGTAAACACGGGGCTTATTTCATTTGTCAGATCCATGGTTTACTATATGATGAACTAAATGCTGCTTTAAAATTAAGCATGGTCCTCTCAAGGCGGTCACACGTTGGAAGGTCACATTTGCCTTGCTTCTGCCTCTGAGGAGATTATCAATCCTAATTATTTGAGGCTATGGAGCAAAAATGAATTTTAGGAACAAATAAAACCACTGCATGTAACCGAAAGTTGCCCTCAAATCACCAGCTAAGCTCCTGTTGTATAAATTACTTTTACTGAGCTCAGTACTCATTTTATTAGCACCGCTCCCCTTCTGTTGAATAAAACCTACGTTGCTAACCTGTGGGAGCCCGTTCTCGGGTTCCTCGTGGCTTTACCCATCAGGTCCTCATAGAGGATGATTGGACCACGGGCCTGGGTGCAGGTGTCTGGGATGGTCTGCACTTGGCTGTGCTGGGGGAAGAGGTCTTTTGCTCCACCCCTTGGCGTCTCTATAAAAACCCTGGGGCAGAGACAGTCGGGGCCCATTGGAATAGGTTCCAGGCCCTCTCGAGGCTATCCTTTATTTTCTATCTGTTTATCTCCGCGATATTCTCCGCAATAAATCCTTCTATCTAATATTTCCTGCTGCTCGCACTCAAGAAAACTCTGGGGAACTGTGGGGGTGGTTGGGTAAACGCCCCACAGAATGGCGCCAAGAACAGGGACTAAAGAAAAAAGAAAAAAGGGACTAAAGAAAAAAAGGGGGGACTAAAAAAGAAGGGGGGACTAAAAGACAAATGAACAGGGACTAAAGACAAAGTAATAGGGACTAAAGATAAAGGAAAATAATAGTTTTATTACAGAGTTTTTGGCGAAAGTGCTGAGTTCAGCCCTGCCAGTGGATAAGGCATGCCGGTGTTATGGAAAATATATATTTTTTATATATATTGAGAGGCAGGGGTTTTATCCTCGAGAGTAAAGGAAAGCGGACTGGAAGGATGTCCGATGCTGCAGCGAAATTCTCTTCTGTCAAAATTTTCTATCTTCTATCCCTTTCTCAATTTCTATCTGTGAAAAATAAGTATAAGGCATAGGGTAGTAAAATAGTGTAGGAAAAACTTAGAAGTGTAAGATTGTGTAGGAAAAAATAAGGCAACTAGACAGAAAAACTCTTCAATTTTCTAACTTGGGGGCTCTGAATGAAAACTGGGGGAAAAAATCTTTGGGCTATTTGGGTAGTAAAAAAGCTCTTCTTCGAGCTTATGGGGAAGAGTAAGTTTCCTATGGAAGCTTTTGTCCTGGGGACAGCTGAAATGCTAAGTCCAAGCTGCAGGAGAAAGTGATTTCTCCCTGAGGCAAAAATGGGGGTGTAAGAAGTCAAAGTTTAAAGTTGGGAAGTTTTGGGAAAAGTTGGTCTTTCTCCTGGGGGGAAAAAATCTTTCTCAAACTATAAAGCTTTTCTTGGAAAATTTGGTGGAAAAAAAACTCTAAAAAGCCTCTATCTTAAAAGCTCTCTTAAACTTAAAAACTAAAGCCTTTAACTTTCTCTCAGAAGGACAAAAATTAGAATCACCTGAAGATATTAGTATGGGGACCACCTGTGATTAGCTCAAAGGGAAAACAACAAACCTCTTAAGACAGCAAAACCTCTAAGTTCTCTTTCAAGCTTTAAAAATCCTCCCTGCAATGCAGGAGGCAGGGACAAGTTCCTAAAAACCTCTTCTAAACTGTCTCTTCAAGCTAGTAAAAGACATTGGGTCAGAGTACCCTGAGGGAAATGCTTGGGAGAGTGTGGGTAAAGAGCTACAGAGAGCCCAAAAGGGCCAGAAACTTTACCTGAGAAAAGCAAAAAAGCCAAGCTTCTCAGTTACAACCGAGCTGAGGCATCAAGGGTTTTGTTTCTGAGTTGAGCATTTCAGAATGAAAAGGTCTCCTAATCATCCTAATGCAAAGATCCCCTGAAGCAATGCAAACTGTTAGCTTTGTATCCTCTCTTCTGAGCAAAAACCCAGAGGGACTGGCCAGCAGCTTCTCTGAGTTGGAGTGCATTTCAGGGATACTAGGGTTCCTGCAGTTGCAAACTTCCTGGAGCACAGAGCTGAGGCAGGAAGGTGCAGGACCCAGGGGAAGGTTGCTAATGAACAACCAAAACTAAAGCCAGTGGGAACGGCACAGTTGTCCACTTTCCTACAAGTCCCGGGTTGGTAGGTCCACTGCTGCAAAAAGACATCTGAAAAAAGCTTTCCTATCAGTAAGGACCTTTCTGGGAAAACAGTAAAGCTGAACTGTGTCTGAAGCAGTTGTGCTGCTGAGTCAGAACGCTGTCTGGGGAAAGAGCCCAGCCAGGGCAGAACAGCACTATCCAGGAGTAAAGCTTTCTTTTCTGTCAGAGAAAACACCTCTTAGAGAAAAGCTTTGTTTCAACTGACTCCCCTGAGATGAGGGAGTGTAGCCCTGAGGGGTGATTGCCTCTGGAATAAGCTCTGTCCTTGAGCAACCAGACAAGCAAATGCAACCCACTGGGGGACTGGGCCAGGTGAAGGTCTGATAAGGCAAAACACCTGTCCTAATGGGAGTTTAGAAATGGCAAAAACCTCCCTTGTTAGATTTTCAGTCTGTAGGCAAACCACACAGACCCAGAAAACAAACGGACAAAAAGCCTTACCTTCAGTAGCAGGGAAAGCCGCCACTGTAGTGTCGGAAACTGTTTCTGGGGTAGAGGGGATAAACTGAGACCAAACTGGAAACTGTCTGGAAGAAAGACTCTAAAGAAACAGAAGGGACCGATTCCTCCCCAGAAAAATATGACCTGAAAAAGCTGCTAGAATTTGAGGCAGATTCGGGGGGAAGAAAAAAAAAAGCCCCTACTTCCAAGGGCAGCTAGCAGAGGTACAGAGCCGCAGATACTTGAAGCTCTGCATCTGGGGAAGGAAGGAACAAGCAAAACGAGATAGATCAGTGGGAGAAAATCTCTCTGAAAGAGCTATGAAAAAACTGTTGTGAATGTTTTTCACTGACTGGCTAAGACAAACACAAGCCCCGAGGAAAGTTGCTATCAGAAATTGCCCACCTCAATGCGCGCTAACGAGGCAGGTGCAGTTCTGATTTGGGGGCCAGTGTCAATTAAAGGAGAGACACCTGTTAAAGCCAGCTGAGGAGAGACCAGAAACCTCCCAATGTCCCATAATTAAAAATGTAAAATGCTTGTTCAAATCTCCCGTTGCAAAAGCAGAAAACTTTGTTCAAACTTCCCGGGCAAGAATTTGTAAGCAAGTCTGGTAAAAAAGAACTTAAAAGTTGACTCTCAGACCCAAAAAGAGCTATGGGAAATGACCGATAAAAGGGATGTGATATAAGGGACTGATACTATTATGGACTGATATAAGGGAAATGCTTTCTGGGAAAGGTAGTTTTTCCACTAAAGATGGTGACATTGCCTTGAAACACGTTTGTCAGCTCAAAAATACTTTCATGGTAAACTGAAAATACAGCTTTTAAAAGAATAAGGAAAATCGTCTAGGAGTTTAAATATCAGTTCCAATGAAAAATTGAAAGGATATGGAACTAGGCGCTTCACGGTTTGGGGCTCCCTTGGTAAAATGCCTTATTTACCCTAATAGCTGTGCAAAGTTTTTATGGTAGTTGGATGACAAAAAGCTACCTATAAGACCAAACAAGCTACCTTAAAATCCTTAAAACAAGGGAAAGCAGTTTATACACTGAACATTGTCTTAGATATGAAGAAACTAATGTTGAAATTAAAAAAGTTCTTTGCCTTTTGAACAAACTGCCTGCAATGAGTAATTCCTTTGCAAATCTAATTAAGGGGATAAGAAACAGGCATTCAAAAAAATGACTGCTTTATAGATGGGAAACAAACTTCAGAAAAGCTGTCTTACAAAAGAGTTGCTTCACCTGAAAGTTCCTTATAAGAAATCAATGCTAAATATCACAGGTGCTAATATCAGGAGTTAAAGCTAATGAAGTGAAAATACTAAATCCTGAAAATGCTTTTTCTCAGAGTAAGCTAATGAAGGATATGTTTCATGAAAGAACATCTATGTTCTTAACTCCTTTGAATAGTAAGTTTTGGTAAAAATACTGGAACTAACAACAATCCAGTCAAAATGTTTCAACAAATCCAAGACACTATTCCACAAAAGAAAGCTGCCATGCTTTGTGGGCCATATTAGAGTTCACTCCAATCTTCCTGGTCCTTTAGCTGAGGGTAATGAGAAATAGAAAGAACCCTGCTTGGGATTATGGAAGGGTACTAACCCTGTGTTAATATGGGGTCTAGGACATGTTTGTGTTTTTTCACAAGAGGAGAATGAAACTCGGTGTTTACCGGAGCGTCTGGTAAGAAGCGTGGAACTAAGGAAAAGTCAGCTCCAATGACGTTCCTATAAAGGAACCAGAATGAAAGTGGCTCGATTAGTGTTTCTGAGGTTTTGTCACTGGTTAATGCAAACAGTGAGGAAATAGAGTTCTGAGCTGTGCCGCTTTTGGCTTTACTAGCTCCTTTGGAAAAATACTTTATATCACCTAATAACTGTGCGATATTTGGCAAAGAGCTTACAGCAGCTAAATACGGTAATTTCACCGTCAGCGTGAAGGGAAGTTTTTCGGTAGAACAAACCAAGAGTACTGCTGTAATAGAAACATTTGTCTGAATTGAAGCACTTAGGGGAACTATTATGAATCTGGGTGAAGGGACAGCCTCTAGTTAAAAACCGTCTACCGCTGACAGTGCATCTCTGCCGGTCCGGAACGGCTGAGAGAACTGGCAACTTTGGAGTGTGGCGTCATCCTGGGAAGGTTACAGTCCCCTAGCAACAACTATCACAATTCTATAACAACACTCACTAAATCCCAGTGTTTTATAACAAAGCTGACTAAAAACTCTAAACTTTAGAAATGATGTACATACTTCCTGTCTAGTTAAGAGAATCTGTCTAATAGAAATAGTACTAATAATTAAGAGTAAGAAATAGAAAAAGATGAAAATAAGATATGTGAGTTTGTAAAAATTCTCTTGTTAGATCTGTGTTAAAAAATCTTTAGGTGTTTGCTAAGTTAAATATATGCTAATGGTAGCCCTATATAAGTTTGTAAAATAGATCTATAGATCCTTTAAGAATATAAGCTTGCAAGAAGTATCTAATATAGTCTTAAGACATGTAGTAATAAGCTTGTAATAAGTAAAGATGCTAGTTGTAAATGTAAGTTTAAGTAAGTACATAAGAAGTAATAAGAAATATATTTGCTAAAGTAGTTCTATAGTTTCCTTAAGGAGTATAAATAAGTAGATGTTAATACGTTACATGTGAGTTTGTAAAAAGGTTATATGTGAGTTTGTAAAAAAGTGTATATGTTAAGTGTGAGTCTATTCTTAATGTATATGGTGAAAGAACCTGAGACACACAGAAGGTAGTGTCCTAGCAGACTGCAAAGCAGGCAGTCTGAATGGTTTCAAAAGCTCCAGAAGCCGCTAAGAAGCTAAGAATGGCGGACGCCAGAACCAGCACAAGGTATCCACAGCTGAGATCCGTGGAAAATCGACGCAACACAGAAAAACCTGAGCTAACATCAAAAAACGGTGCAGTTTAGACTACTACTGTACCTAAAAAGGTCTCTGTCTGTGAGAACAAAAGTTGCAGAGACGCTTGTTTGAAGTAAAATTGTTAACGGCAAAAAGTTTTGGTTGAAAACCATCTCTTCATATTTGGAAGTGAAAGCCTGATACTAGAATTTATTTCTTGTTTGAACTTTTTGAACTTAAAATGAGATAAAACTACAAAGATTTTGGTTATGGATTTCTTCATATTTGCAAGGCTCGTACCAGAATTTATCATTTGAATTTTGGGACTTAAGAAATGAAATGAACAATAGAGATTTCATGCAATGGGACAATTTTGAGTTTATTCATAGTAATGACCTAGAACTGTTTGCTGGAATTGGGTTAAAAATGGAACTGTTTAAATGAAGAAATTTATTTCTACCTAGAATCAAGATGCAGTTTTGTGTATGCATATATGCTTTATTAACTGGTGATTCATGAATTGTTTTGTGGAACTGTTTATGTAAAATGGAATTACTATGGAACTGGTTTGTGTTACAAACGGAACTGTTTAAACAGAAGTTTGGGTTTTCTAACTAAGCTTGAGATTTTGCTTAAATTATAAAGAAGAGGGGGAGAGTTAATATTCCTTAGTCTAATTTCAAATGTTGTTTGAGTGAATTAATGTCATGTTTTTGTTAGTAAGAAATGCAAATGGGGTATATTAAGAGACTACTTCTAAAGTGTAAAGAGTTTTATTAAGAAACTGCTTTTGGATGTTTTGCTAAAAGTTTTCAAAGTGTTCATGGTTAGATTGAGAAGACTGCTTTTCAATAATGGTTTGTAGGAATTGTATAAGTTTGGTGTTTTTTCTAAGTAGGTTTGAGATTTTGTTTAAAAAATTATAAAGAAAAGGAGTTATGAGTGAATGAAGGTTGAATTATGTTTGCAGAAATTATGTTTATCCTATTGATATTAATGCACCCTGGTTTTGTGGAGTTAAGGATATATTTAAGTTTGATGTGAATACATCAAAGTTTTTCCTATGTTGTGTTAGCCAGAAAATTCAAATGATTAAGAGTTAGTTGTAAGACGGAGAAAATTGTTAACTATATATAGCACCATATATGCTAATTCAAATGGTTCTGTTAAGAGTTTGCTTTGAGTTGTAAGACAGAGAATTGTGGCTATGTATAGCACTGTTTATGTTAACCTGTTAATGGTAATGATGAAGCTAAGGGATTCTTTAAGTTTGTAGTTGCCTTAAGAGTTTTTGGCTTAGAAAGGGCTTGAGGCAGCTAAGACTGCTGTAGTCACCTTGGACCTAATTCAAAAGAGAAATGCCATCTATATCATCCTCTACTCCCATACTGGGAGGTGTAACAGCTATGGAGATTGCTGTAAGCCATTATTAGTTATTTTTTTATATATATTAAGAAAGGGGGATCTGTGGGAGCCCGTTCTCGGGTTCCTCGTGGCTTTACCCATCAGGTCCTCATAGAGGATGATTGGACCACGGGCCTGGGTGCAGGTGTCTGGGATGGTCTGCACTTGGCTGTGCTGGGGGAGGAGGTCTTTTGCTCCACCCCTTGGCGTCTCTATAAAAACCCTGGGACAGAGACAGTCGGGGCCCATTGGAATAGGTTCCAGGCCCTCTCGAGGCTATCCTTTATTTTCTATCTGTTTATCTCCGCGATATTCTCCGCAATAAATCCTTCTATCTAATATTTCCTGCTGCTCGCACTCAAGAAAACTCTGGGGAACTGTGGGGGTGGTTGGGTAAACGCCCCACACTAACCTATTAAATAAAATCGCTTATAGATGTAGATTTTTTATGCCTTTTAAAATGCTAATGTATGGCTTGTTAAATGTTAAAGTGGTAAATAGTTTCTAGGAGCTCGTACGTACTAAATTTCCTTTTGTAACGCTCAGCATTTACGGCAAGAATTCATAAGATATTTGTCAAGTTTGAACCTTCATAAGTGTGGTGCTCTCAATATATTATTTTACAAAAGAAATTAAGGTAATTAGATGATAATGTCAGTGTCACATTAAACTGCCACAGTTACAGAACAGCAAGTATCCTCTTGCTAAGAGCTCATGAAGCATACTCTTATAAAATATAAGAACTAAGAGTTTTAGCTATTGCTACAAACTGAAAATAACTTTCTGGGTCATTCCAACTGTTCTACGCTCATCTCCACCAGACTGTTTACAACTCTTCTTACATAAAGTATTTATTGTAGATAAGTGCAATGTTTTTTTCCTGTGCCAGCCTTGCTCTTACACTGCTGATGTGATTCATGTCACAACAGTGTAATCACAGAGCGAATGAAATTAGACCTGAGAATATTTTATAATACTCTATCTCATCGTTACCTTTGAAATCTCATTTTTAGATTTAATTTTAGAGTCTTAAAATGTAGATAGACCCCACCACTTGTTCATATTGCTGAGAGATGATGCCCAACTCCGTATTTTTAAAAAATGACCCAGATATTCCTGATATATCTCTCTCATATTTTGACCTCTTGAACCCTTAATAATTTATGAATCAGAATACCAACACTCTGAATTTGAAATGACTTATTCACATAGAAGAAAGAGGAAACAGTAAAGATGAAGTAAAAATGTGTTGGACTCCGATTTGCCTGACAGGTAAGGGGTAGGTAGACCTACCTGGTCACTCCTGATAGAGGCATCAGCACATAGACAGGCAAGACCACTTTGACCTGCCCTCCCACTGCCTTCACCGCTGGCCTTACACAATGGAAATTATTCACTCCCAGTTATAGGGGCCAGAAGATCTGGCATGAGCACTGTTGTTTTCTTCTGGCAGCTGGAGGAGAGAATCTGCCACCTACCCTAAACAGCTGGTGGTGGTTTACTAGCAATCTTTGGTGTTCTTAGTCATGATGACCTGATTTCTAGCTTCCTGTCCACCTGTTGATTTTCCCTGTGCCTGTCTGCTTCTGTGTTTATGTTTCCCTTTGTTAGGAGCACGAGTCATAGTTTGTATTGTATACTGTAGGGCCAGCCCTAACAACTCACTTCAGACTCCTTTTCCAGTGATCATCACGTATGATTCTGGGGTTGAGGTTTTAATGTATTTTTGCAGGGGGTACAATTCAGTCCACACTTATTTGCATACTGCCTAACCCAGATTCTGTTTGCTAAACAGGATCTCATTTTATACTCTATTATTGTTACATATCTTCAGAAATCTGCCTTGTCTCTCCACCCTAACATTTCCCCAAAGAAGGATTGGTTGGAACCTCAGAGCTCAACTCTAATTGATAGTATTATTGCTGGGTTTGTTACTATATACATCATTGGGACTCTATCACTATAATTTTTCTTATATTACTTTAAGGTTCATGGCAAATTGTGGAATGCATGCAGGTTAAAATCTAACTATTATACTTAAGCTAATTAAGGTATGTATTGTTCCAGTTACCAGTCAGTCCTCAGTATTTCCAAAACAGCTAACATCTAATGGCACTTTTTTTGCTATAATCTTTATATTGTACGTTAAACCTGGAGTTATTCTGTACACCTGATACTTTGTGTCCCCTGACCTACACCTCTCTCCATTCTTTCTCTACGTAAAGATATTGGTGTCTATCTATGTATACTTGGATTTCTGCAGATTTTCTATCCCAGAAGATAATAGATTTTTTTCTTTTTTGGTTAGCATAATGTCTAGGCTCATTTATGTGTGGCATATGGCAGAAGCTTGTTCTTTTAGGATTGAATAATATTCTGGTATACCATATTTGTATTCTCGTCTCTCAACAGAGAATATTTGAGAACCTTGGCTACTATAACTGATCATTCAGAGGACATGAGGCTGTACAAAGCTTTACATGGCAGTGATTCCATTTCTGTAAGGTTTCTGACCAGAAGAGGGATTACTAAATCACAATTCTGATCTCATATTAATTCCTTTAGAAACTTTATACTGTTTTCTGGAATAGCTATATCAACCCACATTCCTGCCAATATCCTTACCAACATCTGTTATCTTTTAAAATTATCACTTAAGAAAAACAGTAACGTTAGCATAAAGGAAAAGTCTAATTACCAGGGTAATGAGCAGTCCAGCATGAAACAGCCTTTCAAGCATTATTTATATGAAATCTAATCAGATTGTCCTAGCTTTATTAATATGGTTGTTTTCTGATCAACTTTCTCAATCACGTTTTTCAGAATGCTTTTTTTCTTTAAAAAATAATTCATTTGGCTTATGCTTCTTCTGTAAATTAGAGCCTGTGAGTTTTTGCTGCATGGTAAACTTGCTTTATAAATATTTCACTTCTTCCTAGGTATTATTCCTTCCTTTTTAAATCTCGTGGTAAGATATTCCACTCTTCTGGAAACATCTTTCTTCTCAGAATTGCTTTTCCTGATACCAGGGGACCGAGGCAGGAAAATAACAACGTCAAACTCATTCTGAGCAAAATAGAGAAACTTGGTCTCAAAAATCTTTGTTCCATTTATTTGTATTTCACTAAAATGCTAAGAACTTGATAAAGAAATCACAGAAGACTGACCTGTAGTGGGTAGCCATTCCAGCTTTGATCTGGAAGTTTCAACCCCCATTGAGACTTCGGCAACCGTCACGCCTACAAACCGGAACCAAGTGAGGAGATATTGGTGTAATTATTATGGCCACTCCACGTAGCTAAAAGGAGATTTATTTAGTGGCGTAACTTACAAGTTAAGGGATCGGTAGGTCGCGGGGTCTGGGGAAGGTGTATCGCAGTCCAGCGGTGTTCTCTGGAGCTCTGCTTGGCCCACCTTCACCGTCCAAGGTCCCGGAACCAAGTGAGAGCACCGCCCATCCAGATCTCAGGTCTCCAGGCGCCTCCCTTGGCCCCGCCTTGTAGGCGTGACGGTTGCGGAAGTCTCCATGGGGGTTGAAACTTCAGATCAAAGCTGGAATGGCTACCCACTACAGGTCAGTCTTGACCCATACTTTTCACTTAGTTTTTCTCTTCAAATTGAAATTATGAGTTTCATTATGAAATAATCATGTATTCATAGCATGTAATTTGGTCTTATTCACACATACTCTTTACCCTGTCTTGGACCCCATCCTTTATCTAAATAGCCCCCACTCCTCTCTCAAGTCTTAATATTAAATTTTAGGTCTAGTCGGGCGGTGGTGGCGCACGCCTTTAATCCCAGCACTCGGGAGGCAGAGCCAGGCGGATCTCTGTGAGTTCGAGGCCAGCCTGGACTACCGAGTGAGTTCCTGGAAAGGCGCAAAACTACACAGAGAAACCCTGTCTCGGAAAAAAAAAAAAAAAAAAAAAAAAACAAATAAATTTTAGGTCTAGAGTGCATATGAAAGAAAAGATGATATTTGTCTTCCTGGTCCTGGCATCTTCCACTTCGTATAATGATTTCCAGTTCTATCCATTTTCTTCTTTTGAAAATTACAGTTCATTCTTTTTAACAATTGAATAGTACTGAATTAAGCATACTCACATCATTTTGTTATTCTCTAATCTAATGGTGAACACCTAGACCAATTCCATAAATCATTTGTTATGAAAAATACTGCACTTACCATGAGTGTGCAGGAAGCCCTGCACTGTGCTGAATGGAATTCCTATATGTAACTACCCAGATGAGGTACAGCTGCATCCTGTGGTGGTTCTGTTTTTATAACCTAAGGAACATTCCTACTCACTCCCAAAGTGGATACACTAATTTACATTTCCCTCTACTATTGTCATTTGGTTTCTTGTTGACAACTATTCCGATTAAAGTGAGATAAAATTTCAGTAGAGCTTCCATTTGGGTTTCCCAGATGGAAGATGGACACCATTTTGTCATAGACTTCTTTTCTATTTAAATTTCATTTTTTTAACAACTGTCTGGGCAACTCATCTCTGTGCACTTACTGATTAGGCGATGGTGGGTCCTTAGTATTCTGAATTCCCTCTGTGGTGTATTAATCTCAGAGACAAGGGGTAATTGTGGGGGTTAATTAAACAAAGTGAGGTAAGAATGAAATTCGTCTCAGCCCAATGTTATCATAACTAGCACTTCCATAGTCTAGTACTTACATAGTCTGGACCAGATCATTTTACTTTACTTTGTCCATATTTAAGCATGGTACAATTTTGGAAAAAAGTATTCAGATAACAATTAACTCAGTTGCATGACTATAACAAAGCTTCAGACATGTTTACATTGATTTTTTTTTCTTTGGTTTTTCAAGACAGGGTTTCTCTGTGTAGCTTTGCGCCTTTCCTGGAACTTGCTTTGTAGATCAGGCTGGCCTCGAACTCAGAGATCCGCCTGGCTCTGCCTCCCAAGTGCTGGGATTAAAGACGTGTGCCACCACCACCCGGCCATGTTTACATTGAAGCTCTTTGCAAAATACATACAGCTTCATCTGTAAGGTGGTTTCTTGTTGACATAGAAACAATCCTCAAGAAAAGGATCTGGGGAGAATGACTGTGGTAATCATAATGCTAGTGGGTGTCAGAATTGCCTTGGTCCTAAGAAGACACAGAAGTCACTTAGGCTGTTGTAAAGAACAAGTGACATCCCTCATAAGAATGGACTTTATGGCCTAAAAGCAATGCTCAAGATTTAGGGTCTGAGATAAGTAAATTCTGGAGATAAGGGCTGAGCCTGTCTCCTCAGACAGCAAAGGATCACCAGGCTGTAAAGCTCCATCATCCCTGGCATTCCAGGAAGAGCAGCTGCACACCTCCTTCCATTGAAGAGGTGAGCTGTGTGTTTAACTTTCCTGTCTTCTCCAGTGCTTATGTGTGTGCATAAGGCTTTTTTTTGTTGTTTGTTTTTGTTTTTTGGTTTTTCGAGACAGGGTTTCTCTGTGTAGCTATGCGTCTTTCCTGGAACTCACTTGGTAGCCCAGGCCGGCCTCGAACTCACAGAGATCCGCCTGGCTCTGCCTCCCGAGTGCTGGGATTAAAGGCGTGCGCCACCACCGCCCGGCTCATAAGGCTTTTTTTTACCCTCTACGCTTAATAGGTTTTTCAAAGGAACCATATAATGTCTCATTTATCCTGCATTACTAACCAAAAACATACATTTAGATAATCGCTTAAAGTATCATTGATCGACTACTGAAGTCCAACTCGGAGCATATCCAAGATAAGTATTACTTTCTTTCATGGCATATCACATAATTGTTATTTGATAACAATAACTGGTTATAATCAGTGGTTACTGGGGCTCCCATTCCTTAGGTATACTATTCACAAGTTTCCACCTGTAGCCCGATTTCATGGAGTGAGAAGAGACCTTGTCATTCATGTAATTTTCTGTCCAGTGGAAACTAATTACTGATCACTCTTACAGAAATAATGTTTTATCAGTGAGCAATGTCAGCCTATTAATCATGAAGGTGGACTCAACTGAAATGTGTTCCAGGTCTATTACTTCAAGGTAGAAGCATGGACCAGAATTATAATGATAGTGATCACTCTGGATGCCTTTAAATTATACTATGAAAAATGTCACAAATCCTATGTTGCCAACTTTTATTGTCTTATCTAGACTATTATAATATTTGGGCATTTAGTGCTTTAATTCTTTGCCATTTATGTGCTCATGCATATGGTTTGTTAACTGTAGTATGGATGTATAATATCACTTGAACAATTTGCTGGGAAAAGCCTGTATAAGAACAGGCCTACCTCAAAATATCTACTTTCTCTAAAAACAATTGCCCTTTCCACTTTACTTCTTCTATTGTAAGTGCTTAAATGTTTATATTTATGACTTGTGTATATTTCCCTTATCCAGGCAGAAGGAATGATATAAATTAAGTAGTAATATTTCTCTCTATCACATGAGTAATCAAGCATTGCATCATTAATATTAAGCCTGTTCTCTTTGTCTATAATTTATAGTGGGAACAAGCCACTCTGTGGCTAAAACAATCTGGCAAGCTCTGACACCTTTGCTACCTCTGCTATTTCACCATGTTAACTGGAGGTCATTGTTTCTGTCTCTTTTCTCAGTTACTGACTTTTCATAGGATGTCCTAAACCCATTCTCCCTATGACCTAGGAGGATATCATCTCAGCTATTTTTTTTTTTGAATCCCAAACTACACACTTTATGTTAATGTCCTTTCATACATTTTGGATAATACATTATACCAATTATAGCCAGCGAAGGTTAACCTGACAATTTGCTCATGTTATAGCTGGTCTTACCTGAAATATGATGGATTGAATGCTTCAGTTGATTCAATCAGACACTGAAATTTTACAAAGGATAAGACCATTCACTTTCCATAAAATTGCACTGTTTTTAGGCCTTTAAAATTGACACACCTTGAAAAGTGCCCTCCATTATGGATTTCCCTTTGTACGGGTGCCAATGGTAACTGTGTAAGCTTCCTTCGGAGAGGATAAGTGCAGTGGGTGAAAGAAGGATAGCGCACATTTGGCAATCGCATTGAGTGAGTTTGCAGTTCATTAAGCCTTAGAATTGAAGCTCTTCTAAATAAGACAAATGTGTTTCCTTTCTATCAATATTTTAAGTATAATTATTTTAAATCACTTACTTGGCTATTTCATGTGTATTTTAAGATGATAAGAGGTAAATGAGTTAAGATCTTGACATTTCAATTGTTAATTTTCTACTCCATCACTTTCTGTGGCATTGAGGCACTGGGATACACATGTGTATGTATGGAGCTCCCCACAGAGAAAGTATATTCTTCCTATAATCCTTCAGTATGCAACTGTAAAAATTCAGAAAATACTGTTCAGGGAGTTTCTTTTCTAATGAATGAAGTCCACTTCAAAATTAAACATTTTCTTAGATACAACTATTTTTTTTACCAACAAATGAAAATATATTCAAATACAAATTTATTACAGAGGAATTCTCACAGCAAATATTTGTGATTCATGGTAGGCAATCAAAAACATAGTTAATTTTCAACATATATCTAATTGGTGTATCTGTAGACGTAGTGACATTATCTTTTCTTTGGAAACTCACCTTGTGGCTCCGTTGTTTCAGAACTGGAAATGATGTCTTTAATCTTTGAAATTCCTCTCCCTGGAAACATTCTTCTGCAGTTATTCAGTGCCTCAGCAGTTCACCTCATGGTTTCACTGCCCACTGACATCTTTTCCACTGACCTTTCTATTCAAAATCCCATCTCTGCTTCATCCTTCTCCCCATCAGTTGCTGATGCCTTCATACTGTCTTGAGTTCTTCAGCTAAGTGCCTATGGTCGATCACTTTTCTTATACTGAAGATTCCTTGAGGATGGAGAGCTCGGTCTGATTTGTTTTTCCGCTATGCCTGAATTAGGGTTGGACATATGGGAAGCTCTTGGGAGTTATCTGTCTGTGCCTCAGACAAGGAAGTCTATCATCCTTTCTCTTCTTAGAAATTATATTACTTACCAATTAACATATTTTCCTTTTCTATAAAATATATTTTGATCACAGTCCTCCCTTCCACCAAGTCCTTTCAGTTTCTCCCCATCTTCCTACCTGCCGAAATACATGTTTTTTCTCCACTCATCACAAACCACAATTAACTCTTACATTTATTTACCTAAAGATTTTGTTTTGTTCTGTTTTTCTTTAGGGATAGGCTCTGCCTGTATAGAACAGGCTGGCCCCTGTGTCCAGCAAATTTACTTATTAGAATGTTTAAGAAAAAAAGATAAAAATAATTTAGTGAAACTTGGTAGTGTGTGCAAAGTTTTAGGTACTGAAAAACTAAGAACTCTACCAAATATACTCATCTTTCAGATTTCTTATGGATAGCTTCTATGTCATACCCTGAACAATACATTGTATTTTTGCTGTAACAGTTATAATTGTGTGTTCTTAAATGTAATATAAAATCTGAAGAGGGATTCTGAAGCCGAATCAAGACTACTTCAATGACCTTGCCACAAATGATCTTCTCATTCCTTGGAAACACTCTTAATCATTTCTGTTCTTCTCTAATGTTATTTCAGAGTCTATGGCCTGTTTCAGATTTGGAAATAGATCTTTTTTGTTCTACACATCTGTGTAAAATATGTGATGAGATTAAAATCACAAAAAGTAAACATGAGCTTCTTCCTGTGTTGTGTGGAAAGTCAAGGCAGTGATTGCTGCAGCATGCTGATGCTGGTTTCTGAGGCCCTTTGCAGTGAGCATGTGGATTTCTGAAGCAGAAAGCTTTCTATGTGCTATTTCTATTACCAGTTCTCAATTTGCAAACATACAGAGGCTCTCTGGGGTGGGGATTCTTTTAAGTGCTTTTATGAAGAACAAATCATTTCAGATGAATCTAATCCCTTCTGTGACAGAGTGACAGATCCGGTGGTTAAGAGGAAAGCAATAAATAGAAGATCTTTATTTCAGTCAGGCTTTTAATTTAGTCTCATACGACATTAATTACGGAGCAGGAAGGCAAAATTGAGATCCTGTTATTACAGCATGGGTGTGAACTGCTTGGAAGGTCACACTCTAAGAGTGGTTATTAATCGGTCCAAGCTGCTCTGAGGGATGGGGGTGGATACTGAAGGGTGCTTCAGAATCTGTCCTAGGTCCATTATTATCTTTATCAGTGAGTAGGATGATTAAGTAGACCTCTTATTCCATACAGTCATGGATAACATCAAATAGGGAGGGGGAATTGTACTTGGAGAACAAACTTGAAAATTTAAATGACCTTCTTAAGATGAGGAAGTGGCTCTTGAAAATACAACTTAGAAGAGAGGAGTATATCTAAGAGAAAATATTTCACAGGGCAAGCAAACAAACAAGCAACTGATCTCAGTCAGGAGGAAGAAGCTTTGGGACTCTATTTTTAGACATACACAAGATAATACAGTTAAATTATTGCAGAAAAAAAGAATAATTTAAAAATACACAAGAGCCTCTCGAATGACTTAGTGGAAAATAAAAAGGGAGAAGATCCTGCTTTTGAGGAGAATTTGTCCTCCATCTCATCGGTTAAAGCACTGATCTCTGATCAAATGCTACTGGAGGTTCTTGGCCAACACACCCTCAGAATCATTTTGGCTTTCTAAAATCGACTTGTTCAGAGTGCCATGACATCACCTGTAATCTCAGCTGCTCTGAAGCTAAGGCCAGGGGACAACTTGAACCCAGAATAAAAAAAAAAAAAAAAAAAAACACTTCCTAGGAGATAAAAAGGATTCAGTCACTTCCAGGCATCCTCAATTTATATGTGTTCCATAGGGATCTAGCATCCCTTATGAACCACCTTAGCTCTATTGTGCCACACTTCTTGCCATGGCTTGTATCACCTTAATGTAATCAGTTTAGGTCTAATTGTCTTAATCATGAGGTTATTTATATCCCAAGACTCAGGGATTCTGATCAGTAAATGGAATTTTATTTGGGGCATGGGTAATCAGGTCACATGCTAAGACTGACTATGGCAATACATCTTAGACAATTACCTTATTTGTGATGGTTGGTCAAGATTATACACAGCATTTAACCCTGATTTATTTGATGCTTGTATTTTCTACCTTCAAACTGAAAACCTGTTAAAGCTCCCTGACATCCTATTGAACACTCCTTAGGTTACATGGACAGGGCTTGGGTGAACACTGTGACTGCTCACCATGTAGATATTTAAAGTATATGTTGCAAAATATAATGGTTTTCATTCAAAAAGTATTTCAAAAAAATTATTGAAACTCTACAAAAACCATTTCAGATGTATGGAAATTTCTTGTATTTCCTGTTTATCATTTTTAAATTCTTATGATAATACATGTTACTTATAAACCCCTTCAGGTGTTAATACCTAAATAGTTTGTTACAAGACGAAATGCTTAATAAGAAGAGATTAGAATATGTTACTATCAGTTACATTTATTTTTTTTTTGAGGGGGAATTCATGGATAGGAACTGTACTGACATCATTTTCCCCTGAATCTCCTTTTTCCAACTGCTCTGTAGTCCCTACAACTCTTCAAATTCATGACTGCTATTTTTTAACAATTACTTAAACATAAATATATGTGTATATTTGAATGTTGAATTTTAGTATTTCATAAATATACAAATATATTAATATATATGAAAATTTAGAAATACAACTTACTGAGACTCCTTAGTGTTGCTCATGTGTACATGTATTTAGGGCTGACCACTTGGAATTGAATAACCTATGGAGATGCTTGTCCTTGGAGACGACTGACTCCCCTCTCTCAGCAACCACTAATTTCCTGTAGCTCTTCACCTTGGAGTAGGATCTTGTGAGATTTGCCCATCTATGTTAGTGTTGTAGATATATCAACAGGGCATGAGTAACCCGGTCAGTTGTTCTCTTCGTTTTGACCAGTTGTGGCTTTCTGTAATGGTCTTCATCTGCAGAAAAAAAAATTCTTTGGTGAGGAGTGAAGGCTCCACTTGTCTATAGATTTAAGGATAAATGTATTGATTGTCATTAGAAATTACACTTGTTTAGGAAGCATCAAAAGTAGGCTGTCCTCTAGGGTTCATGGTCTCACTAGCCATGGGTAGTTGGCTAGGTTTATAGTATCAGGCTTGAGTTCTCTCCTATATTGCATGAACCTTAAGTCTAATTAGATAGCTACTAGTGTAAAAGTGTTGCTATTGTACCACTGGGGATATTTTCCCGAATGGTCATTGTTGTGGTTCACAGGCTTTATGGTTAGGTATAACTAACTATTAATTGTCTTTCTCCATCTGTAGCTCAAATAGTATCTACTGATGTTAGGAGAGCTAGGCTCAGAGAAGAGACTTCCAGGTCAGTTCCAGTTTAATTTCTCTAAGATCTGTGTTGACATATTTGGTGTCATCAGCAATAAGGTCTTACTTACAAGTACTGGCAGGCACCTCAGGCCAATGGAAATAGTCTATATTGTTTTATGAATTTCTTGGACTCCTGTGACCAGCAACTGTAAGGAAGGTTACCTGCGCTGTCCAGTTTTTATGTCACAGTGACAAAAGCTAGACTTACTTGGGAAGAAAATCACCTCAATTGAGAAAATATCCCCAACAAATTGGCCTGTAGCAAACCTGTGATGCATTTTCTTGATTTATGATTAACACGGGAGGGACCACCCCACTATGAATGGTGCCACTCCTGAAGAGGAGGTCCTAAATGGTGTAAAAAAGCATGCTAGGCAAGACACGAGATTAACTGAAGCACATGACTTTATTAAAACTGTCTCAGTGTGTGTGCGCACATGTGTGTTTACACACATACATTTCTGTGTGTAATTTTAAGTAATGATAAATTGAATCCCCATGGCTTTTGCAAATATTCTTAGTTCTATTTTTATCTTCTGGTTTCTTGTCCCTCTGTTCCTCCCTTCCTGCTCCTCAAAGAAGACCCTGTTCCTATTTTTTTTCCTTGATCACAGCTATGTCCTGTTACTCCTTTCTCTAGGGCTTCCCTCATCCCATGGTGTCTTTTCCTTTCCTGGGACCTGTGGATGCCCCAAATGATACTCACATCAACTCACATATAAGACTAGGAGCTGAGATTTACTAATAAGGACAATTCAGCATCTTTCTTTTGGAGTCTGTGTATATTATTTTCTAATTTCATCAATTTGTGCAATAATTTCATGATCTTATTTTTCTTTACAGATGAATAGATGTATATAATGCATGTATACCCCACTTTCATTATCCATTATTATCAATAGAATGACATTTAGTTTGTTTCCATTTGTTAGCTATTGTGAATATAGTGGCAGTGGACATGGTTGAACAAATACCTGTAGAATATGATGTCCTGTCTTATGGACATGTGTTGAGGAGTGGATTAGGTGTATATTATGGTAGATCTAATTATCATATTTTGAGAATTCCCTACATTGATTTCCACAGATGCTGTACAAGTTTGAAATCCTCCCCAAGTGAATGAGTGTTCCTCACCAGCATTTGTTTGATGTCGGCCATTCTGACAGGAGTAAGATGTAATCTACTCTCCTTTTAGTGAATCCTTCTATTTCTTTTGTTATAAAGGTGCTACAGCTACTTATATATTTCTAGAATTAATTAAATTGTGTTTTAAATGCTTTAAATTGGAATAACTCGAAATGGTAACATAGTTTAGTAATCTTTTCTGCCTTCAAATGTTCAGGTTCAACAGACACTAGTAGCTTAAAATAGGAACTACCCATTTTTAAAGATTAATACAAAAAACAAAAAATAACCTAAGAAAGTTAAACGTAAAACATTTAAAAAATATGTATGAAATTATTATTTGGAAGAAATGAACAGTGACAGACAAGAGAAACATTTTTTCTGAGGTTAAATTTTTGTGTTTAACCTTCTAAATAAAAGAGAGTAAGTCTTCATGCTTCTACCATTTTAGAGGGACCACATTTACCTTAATAATGCAACTTTAGAACATCTATCTGAACCTTTAACTTTTAATTTAAAACACTGAAATCACAAGCAAAGAGGCTTAGACTATAAGTGTTATTCATTTTCTTTATTGGAGAGCAAAGATTTAGTGATGATGTTAGGAGCCAAGCATACTTTTGGGCATATCAAAACCATGGCCTGAATTTTCATGCTTACTATATTGCTAACACTCAGTGTCTAAAATGTAAGAAGTGTTCAACAGAGGCTATAACTTTGTAAACAATTTTCTCTGTCTCTCTATGTCTATCTCTGTCTCTCTGTTTTTGTCTCTGTCTCTCTATCTCTCTGTCTTTGTTTTTGTCTCTCTCTGTCTCTCTCACTCGTGTGTGTGTGTGTGTGTGTGTGTGTGTGTGTGTGTGTGTGTGTGTAAGGTAGAGTTTCTTTTATAAAGCTATAGATTTTTAAGTTAAATAGAGATGTTTACCTCAAGAAAACATGATATAAGACTGGCAGTTTAGAAAAAGCTTAGGTTTTTATTAGGTTTCTCCCAGAAGAACCATTTTGAATAAGGTGGTTTATGTAATCAGTATTTTGGAGAAAAGTAAAGGATGATACAGGATAAAATGTACTGAAGAATTTTACTTGTACTTCAGATAGTGACAGACAGAAGACTGAAATTGATAAAAGATTAAAAACTCAGGGTTCTTGGCAGAAAAAGAACTGAAAAGAAGTAGGCAATCACAGGAAAAGGGATAAGAAACTATTTCCAAAATTATAGCATATATTATTCAGCATTGAGCAGCTTTCCACATTGGTGAAGATTATGGTATCCTCATCCTTCTTTACTCTTCATGTTGACATTTTGACACGGCAACACTAACCTTCATCACATGCCATGTCATGTGGATACACCAAACAAGTGCTGATAGTCTGTGCCTTGAGCAACACTGAGGTCACAGGTGAAGACTAAAAGGTCAAGATATATACAATAGCAAGATATATTAAGACCAATTTATTCTTATAATGCTTGGTTTGAATTTTTACTATGTCAGAAGTACTCATAGGTATGAAAAATCTCATTATATTAGAGTGTCTGACATCTACTTGGGTTATCATCTTATCAAAGTGATATTGAACTCTCCAATTTGACCTATATGCATGTAAATGCCCAACTGTCTATGCAATGTGTGTACTAAATGAAAGTTCTTGAACGTACTTTTAAGGAAGCAGTCACAAAGTCCTGTGGCTAAACAAATTAAGATTTACCAAGAAAAATATCTTATAAAAGCAGAATTAAGTGTCTTTTCTACTGGGGAGATTTTTTTCCCCCTCTCCCAATCATCTAGCTAGTAGCAATTTCCAAAATGCTTTTAGATTTATTTATTTTATTATTTTATGTGCATGAGTGTTTGCCCATATGTATGTGTATATTCCACATGCATAGCCGGCATCCAGAGATTTCAGAAGAAGGCATTAGATCACTTGGGACTTAAATTATAGGTGGTAGTAAGCCACCTCGTGGGTGCTGTGAATCAAACCTGAGTCCTCTAAAAGAGCAACATGTGCTCCTAAATGCTGAATCCATTCTCTAGACCCAATTATTTTTAAGTCCTAATATATCCTGTAAATATATCTGGCCTCACATAACACTTAGTTACTCTTCACATATGTAACTCTTTTTTTCCAAAGAAGACATCATATTTTATTTGATTATACATGATGCTTTTGACAATATTCAATATCTGTCATATAAGTGCTGAGGAAGTATTGCTGATTATTTGCTGATATATTAAGCATACTAAATTAAGTCAAATATACTTGGCAGAGTAATTGTTACCATTAAGTCACATGACTAAAAAGCAACTATTAAGTGTTCACTGTGCATAAAGCAAAAAGGGTTGTTTTTATTTACTGTGGGAGAATATACAAACAAAGCAAATGACAGTGTTGTCTTGTTCAAGTGAGTCTTATTTTGACATATAGAATCTACATATGTATGTATATGTGTATATAAGTATAGATAGATAGATAAATGGTATATAAATAGATAGATAATAGATATATATATATCAAATATACAAATTATACTAACCTATAGCATTATATTTGCATATATAACACATTTTAGAGATGAGAAAAAAGAGAAGTAAATTAAATGTGTATGTAAAACACAGAAATGTATAGAATGATATATGAAAAACTGACCCTAAGGACTGGCAATTTATTCTACACTACTAGTTATAAGCCTGCTATGAGAACCTAGCCAAATGGTAACTAATAAGTACAAATATATAACTAAGCACAGGGCTTAGTGAATTGACTGTTTTACAGCCAAGTGTTCTTGTTGAGGAACACAGTTGACTTACATGCTGGCACAGAGTCTGAATCTTATTGTGGACTGATTTTGTAAGTAGCCCTGCATCATGAAACTAATATAATTAACCTATATACAGATGGATCTATGATACATGAGAATTTCCATTGTTACCTTCCTAATGTTGAATGTTCAGTGAGCTACAAAGGATATGATTTGTCAACCTGCACTATACCATTATACCTACCATAAGTAAATAAACTGAATGTATGATAACAGAACAATACAAAAAAAGTAAGAACAATAGAAAAATAGTAGGAAAAAGCTATTAGGATTAAGTGTTCACAGGCATGTTAGTGAGTTTAACATCCTTATAAGGAGATCAATTTTAATTAGAGCTCTAGTAGGTACTATTTATTTTCAACTGAATCTCCTAAAAATTTAAATGTGAGTAATATCTATTGCTTGCAATGATGCAGATCTCAAAGAAAACAGATCTCCCAGAGCCCGAGGGCAAGTGTATGCAAACATTTTGCTTCTTGACATCTTTCAAAATTCTCAACTATTATCTTACCAGCCTTTGAATTACTTTACTGTCAATAACTTTAAGTGTCCCTTATTTTCTCCCTGGAAGCTGCTCATTTTGAACCATGCTGTAGCCTGCTTTGTGTCATTATCTTTAAATTGCATTCTGTGTCTAGCCTCCCTCATTTTCCCAAATAGGTTATAAAATTCTTGAGAGCAGAAACTATATCTTAATACATTTTTTTATACTCTCTGTCATTAATCCCTCAGAATCCAGCAAAGTGCTTCTAGTATAGGGTGCAGTTAAATTCATATTTATAAATGACATTGAAGGATAATGATATACTATCTGGTGAGGAACAATACAAGGTTTTTATTATCTTTGTGTTCAAAGGTTTATGTTATTTGGGTGCTCTCAAAATATGGATTAGTGACCTCTTCAAGGTCTAGTTTATTCATAGAATTAGAAGACTTAGAAATTATGTCCTTGTACATATATCTTGGGATGGGAGTGGAATGGCAGAGGAGGAAATGTGAGATCACAAATGTAAAGAAATAACAGCAGTGAGAATTTCCAGGTGATGGAAGCAAAGGGTGGGCTGTTTGAAGAGAGGAAAAGGACTAGAAGAGGCAGATTGTGTGTGTGTGTGTGTGTGTGTGTGTGTGGCGGAGAGGCAAGGGGGGGGCAAACAGTGAATAAAAGCAAAGTGTTATGGCTTTAAATATGGAACCCATATAATGGAACCCAACTTTAAAAATTAAAAGAATAAATAAAAAAAATATGTTAGATGTAAAATCACAGATTAATCATTTAACCAATGACAAAGCTAAATCATATGAAGTACAAGGTTGTTGTGATGGTTCATTTTAATTGTCAATTGAACAAAATCTAAACTCATCTAGGAAGGAGTCGTAATGAGACATTGTCTAGATAGATTAATCTATTATTGGAACAGTTGAGGTTGGAAAACCAGCTCACTGTGGGGGGCACCATTCCCTGTACAGGAGATCATGGATATAACAGTGGAGGGAGTAAGCCGAGGTTTAGCAGACATTCATTCACTCATTTTTTCTCCCTTTGTGGTTATGGAAGTAGTACCACCAGTTGTCAGAAGCTATTACCACTGTGAATTTGCTACTGTGATGGGCAATAACCTGAGACTGGGAGTTAAAATAGAGTCTCCTCCTCTAAATCCCATTCTTTAGATAAATTTATCACCACAGGCTAATCTAATCAATTTCTCTAGGCATTCATTCAAAAGCCCATGTCTCTAAACATTTTGTAAGATAAAATAAGATTTTTTTAAAAAAATCAATTAAATAAAGCAGAATCTATAAATATTTTGGCAAAGTAGATATGTTATCTGTAAGATACTTTAGCATTTAAAAAAGATAAAATTTAAAGGAGACAATTGCCCAAAACTGAAAATGAAAGTTTAATGTTTAAAAATTCCTTTGGCTGGAAAGAATTGAATGACATGCTTCTTTCACAGGTAGTAATTAGTGTCATTCTAAAGTGATTATGACAGCTCCCTCAAACAACCCATGAGGTTGATTGTAATACATTCCCACTGGCACAATGATTCTGACTTTGCTATCATTATTACACCTTGATAGTTATATTCTGTTGAGTGGCTGAAGTAAGATTAAGTTGATATTAAAAGGATCCAGGTATATTGAGACTTTTCTTAAACAAATATTGTTTTAAGACCTCCTAGAGTCAGCATTTAGTCTCTGTGTTAGTTTCTTTTCCTTTTGCTATAGTTTAGAGTAGAGAGCTCTGCGATTTGATAATGTAAATCCTATAGGAAATTTTGTTTATTCTGTTTATTCTTTCAGAAGGAAGGCATTATTAAACCTTGAGATAAAAAAAAATCTTCTGTATGAGTTCCTTTTTGTCCTCAAGAAAGTTTAAAGATAAAAAAAATCACAAAGTGAACTTGTAAAAAGAAGATGTTGAGATGATTGATACAAATGCCTCAGAATTCACAGAAAGTAGTTACTGACTCCTGGCTCTGGTTAAATTTTTTTTCCTCTGGCCCCTGCTTTGATTCCCACAAATTAAGAACTTACTTGTTTTTATAACTAAAGAAAATCTCACCTTATTCCTCTTTGGGAAATATATTTATTTCCAGGCCATTTTAAACAGTACATATGTTAAGGTTGAAAATCACTGTGACAGCATGTAGGTTTTGTGACTATGACTGGGTGCTTAGTTTGTACCTATAAAACATAGAAGTTTGGAAATAGCATTAGAATTGAAATGAAGTGTTATGTATTCAGTCATGAAAGCATGCAATATGTGAGACTAGAAAATAATTTTACATATTAGAAATGAAGATACTATTAAAATATTGTTACATTAATCTATAGTTCAAAGGTATCTTAAACATATAGAAATTATGACTGTACCTAGAGTTTTTCTGTGTAATTGATGAAGAGGGCTTTAAACACTCATCTACAAAAGTATTTCCTTTCAACTAGATGGTTTTTGTTTGAGAGGAATGAGCAGAGATTAGAAAATCTAGTGTAAATGTTTTATTGCTTTATTTCATTGGATGTAGTGATATTAGTATTTAAACTTTTGTTTCCTTTATATTGAATTTACACTTTAATTTCTTTTTGATCAATAGATTCTATGGACAATATGAAACTAAATAAGTAAAATAAAATATTGTGACAAAAGGGACATAAAGGCCAAAGCAGTTCAGATTACAGTCCATCACAGTGGGGAGCGAAGTCACAGCATTAAGAACCTGAGGGAGCTGGCCACATTGTGTCCAGAAGAAGAAGCAAATGATGAGCACTGAGAAAGCTCAACTTGCTTTCTCTTTTTTAGGCAGTTCAGGATCCCATCCCAGGAAGTGATGTTACCCAGGATGGTTTCTCTTCCCACATCAATTAAACTAATCAGGATAATCCTCCACAGGCACGAACATGGGTCCATCTCTCAAGTGATTCAACACCTGTGAAATTGAAAATTGAGAGTAACTATCACAACTTTTCCTTTTATAAACATGGCTTTCTAATATATCACTTTAAATTATTTCCTTCCAGTGGTTGTCCTCTGTGTGTTTTTTTTTAATTTATTTGTTTATTTTACATCCTGACCACAGTTTCCCTTCTCTCTTCCTAGTCCCTCACTCACACCTTCTCTCTACCCCACTTCTCCATTAAATCCACCCCACCTCATTTCTGTTCAGAAAAGGCCAGACCTCCAGTGGATATCAGCAAAACAAGGCATATCAAGTTATAGTAAGACTAAGCACCTCCCCTTGTATTAAGGCTGGGCAAGGTGACCCAGTATACGGAATAGGGTCCCAAGACCCAGCAAAAGAGTTAAAGACAGCCCTCAATCCCACTGTTAGGACTCCCGCAAATAGACCAAGCTATACAAATGTCCCATTTAGGCAGAGGGTCTAGGGCAGTCACATGCAGGCTCCCTGGTCAGTTCAGACTCTGAGCTCCTATGAGCCTAGATTAGTTGATTCTGTGGGTTTTCTTGTGATATCCTTGACCCCTCTGGTTCCTACAATCCTTCCTCTCTTCAGCAGGATTCCCTGAGTTTGGCCTAATGTTTGGCTGAGGGTCTTTGCATCCATTTCCACAAGTTACTGGATGAAGCCTCTCTGATAACAACTGGGCTAGACACCAATTTATGAGTATAATAGAATATTGTTAGGTCTCATTACATTGACAGGCTTTTTTCCCCAGTCATATTTGGTTCTATCCTAGGTCTCTGTGTCATCCAGCCACTGGATCCTGGGGCTACAGGCACTATCAGGGCATGAATCTCAGTCTGAACCAGTCATTGGTTGGCCACTCCCTCAATCTCTAGGCCACCCTTACTCTAGCACATTCTATAGACAGTACAGACTGTAAGTCAAAGGTTATGTGGCTGGGTTGGTGTCCCAATTCCTCCACTGGAAGTCTTGCCTGGTCACAGAAGATGGCTACTTCACGCTATGTATCTGAAATTGCTAGGAGTCTTAGCTGGGGAATCCTTGTAGATTCCTGGAAGTTTCCCTTGGGCCAGGTTTCTACCTGACCCTGAAATGCCCCTCCCCCTTTCCAGTTATCTCCTTCAGTACCCTTACTCTTGCCCTCCACCCCACAAACCTGAATCATCATGTTTCCATCCCCACCCACCCTTAGTTCACCCACAAAATCTCTTCTATTTCCCCTTCCCAGAGATCTGAGTATCCCTCCTTGATCCCTTGTTGTTACAAATAGCCTCTCTGGGTCGGTGGACTAGCATAGCTATCCTTTACAACAAATATCCACTTAAAAGTAAGTACATACCATGTTTGTCTTTCTGGGTCTGGGTTACTTCATCCAAGATGATTTTTTTCTAACAGCTGAGTAATCTGCTGTCATATAAATGTACCACTTTTTTTTAAAAATCCATTCTTAGGTTGAGAGACATCTAGGTTGTTTCTAGATTCTGGCTATTATGCATAAAGCTGCTGTGAACATACTTGAGCAAATGTCCTTGTGGTATATTTGAGCATCCCTTGCTTATATGCCCATGAGTGGTATAGCTGGGTCTTGTGGTATATTGATTCCCAACTTTCTGAGAAACCACAATATTGATTTCCAAAGTGGCTGTACAAGTTTGCACACGTACCAGCAATGCATGAATGTTCCCCCTTGCTCCACATCCTCTCCAGCATGAGCTGTCAGTCACTTGTGTTTTTGATCTTAGCCATTCTGATAGGTGAAAGATGGAATCTCAGAGTGGTTTTGATTTTCATTTCCCTGATGGCTAAGGATATTGAAGATTTCTTGTTGTGTTCCTTGGCCATTTGAGATTATTCTGATAAGAACTCTCTGTTTAAATCTGTTACCCACTTTTGATTGCATTATTTGGTTTTGTTTTGTTTTGTTTTCTATGTGTAGTTTCTTGAGATCTTTATATATTTTGGAAATCAGCTCTCTGTCAGAAGTGGGGTTGGTGAAGATCTTTTCCCATTCTATAGGCTGCCATTTTGTCCTTTTGACAGTGTCCTTTGCCTTAAGGAAGCTTTTTAGTTTAATGAGATCCCACTTACTTTAATGAGGTCCCAGTTACTAATTGTCGATCTTAGTGTCTGTGTTATTGGTGTTCTGTTCAGGAAGTTGTCTTATGTGCCAATGTGTTCAAGGCTATTTCCCACTTTCTTTTTTAGCAGGTTCAGTATATCTGGATTTATGCCGAGGTCTTTGATCCTCTTCGACTTGACTTTTGTGTAGGGTGATAAATATGGATCCATTTGCATTCTTCTACATGCTGACATCCAGTTAGACAAGCACCATTTATCAAAAAATGCTTTCCTTTTTCCATTATACAATTTGGTTTCTTTATAAAAAATCAGGTGTCCACAGGTGTGTGGATTGACATCTGGGTCTTTGACTTGACTCCATTGATCCACCTGACTGTTTTATGCCAATACGGTGTGGTTTGCATTGCTATAGCTCTGTCATAGAGCTTGAAATTGGGGATGGTGATACCTCCAGAAATTCTTTTATTGTATAGGATTGTTTTACCTATCCTGGGTTTTGTTGTTTTTCCACATAAAGCTAAGTACTGCTCTTTCCAGATCTATAAAGAATTATGATGGTATTCTAATGGGAATTGCACTGAATCTGTAGATTGCTTTTGGTAAGATGGCCATTTTTACTATGGTAATCCTACTGATTCATGAACATGGGAGATCTTGTGACCAAGTATATAGTCAGCTTTGGAGAAGGTTGTATGAGGTGCTGAGAAGAAAGTCTATTGTTTTGTGTTTGGGTGAAATGTTCTGTAGATATCTCTTAAGTGAAATTGAGTCAAAACATCTGTTTGTTCCATTATTTCTCTGTTCATTTCTGTCTGGACAAACTTTCCATTGGTGGGAGTGGGGTATCAAACACTCCCCATATTAATGTGTAGGGTTGGATGTGTGATTTAAGCTTTAGTAATGTTTCATTTACAAACATGCATATCCTTGCATTTCGGGAATAGGTGTATTCAGAATTGAGACATCATCTTGGTGGATTTTTCCTTTGATGAGTATGAAATGTCATTCTCTGTGTTTTTTGATTAATTTTGTTTTGAACTCTATTTTGTTAGATATTAGGATATCTACACCAGCTTGCTTCTTAGTTCCTTTTGATTGAAAAGTCTTTTACCAACCCTTTACTGTGATGTAATATCTGTTTTTGATGTTGAGTGTATTTCTTCTATGCAGCAAAAGGATGAATCCTACTTTTGAATCCACTCTGCTATCCTCTGTCTTTTTGGGCATATTGAGTCCATTAATATTGAAGGATATTGATGACCAGTGCTTATTAATTCCTGTTATTTTGTTGTTGTTAGTGGTGGTGGTAGTCTGTGTGTGTGTGTGTGTGTGTATGTGTATCCCTTCTTTGAGTTTTGCTGGTGTGGGTTATCTATTTCCTGTGTTATTGTGGATATAGTCTACTTCCTTGGGTTGTATTTTTCCCTCTAGCACTTTCTGTAGGATAGATTTTTGGATAGATATTGTTTAAATTTGACTTTATCATTATATATCTTTCTTTTTCCTTCTATGGTGATTGAAAGTTTTTCTAGGTAGAGTACTTTTGGCTGACATTAGTGGTCTTTTAGAGTCTGAAAGACATTAGTCTAGGCCCTCTGGCTTTTAGAGTCTCCATTGTGATGTTGAGTGTGATTCTAATTGGTCTGCCTTTATATGTTACTTGGCTTTTTTTGCCTTGTAGCTTTTAATACTCTTTCTTTGTTCTGTATGTTTAGTGTTTTCATTTTTATGTGGTGCAGGAATTTTTCTTTCTGGCCCAGTACATTTGGTGTTCTGTAAGCTTTTTGTACCTTTATCGGCATGTCTTCCGTTAGATTAGGAAAATTTTCTTCTATGATTTTGTTAAATATATCCTCTGGTTTTTTGAGGATTCCTCTTCTTCTATTCATATTATTCCTAGGTTTGGTCTTTTTCTAGTGTCTCAGATTTCCTGGATGTTTTCCTGGGAGATTTTTAGATTTAATATTTTCTTTGATCAATGAATCTATTTCTTCTATCATATATTCAACACCTGAGATTCTTTCTTCCATCTCTTATATTCTGTTGGTGATGCTTGCTTGGATCAATAGTTCTTGTTTGCTTAACCAATTTTCCATTTCCAGAATTCCCTTAATTTCTGTTTTCTTTATTGCTTGTATTTCAGTTTTCAGATCTTGAATAGTTTCCTTCACTTATTTGTTTGTTTTTTTTTTCTGGATTTTCTTGGCATTCTTTAAAGAATTTATTGATAACCTCCAATTTTTTGGTTGTCTTTTCCTCTATTTCTTTAAGTGGGTTGTTCATTTCCTCTTTAAGGACCTCTATCATCTTCATAAAGTTGTGCTTAAGGTCACTTTCTTATGTTTCAGCTGCCTTGGAATATTTAGGTCTTGCTGTTGTAGGATAGTGGAGGTCTGTTGATGCCATAGTGCCCTGGCTGTTGTTGATTGTGTTCTCACATTGGTGTTTAGGCATCTGGTTTTGGGATAATTATAGGTCTAGGTCCTGATTTCTGGGTCTTCCTTTGTTGGATGGTGCTGTGGAAAAATCATTCTGTACATGGTGAACATATTTTACTCTCATTGGTTAATAAAGAATTGACTGGCTGGTAGCCAGGCAAGAAGTGTAGGTGGGACAACCAAACTGAGAATGTTGGGAGAAAAAAAGACAGAGTCAGTGAAGTCACTGGGAGACACAGAGGGAGCAAGCATGCTCTAAGACAGATAAAGCCACAAGTTATGCGGCAACACATAGGTTAATGGAAATGGGTTAATTTAAGTTGTAAGAGCTAGATAATATTAAGCCTAAGCATTTATAATTAATATTAAGCCTCTGTGTTGGTTGTTTGGGAGCGGGTAGTCAGGACAGGAAAAGTCCACCTACAGGATGGGTGTTTTGTTCCTTGGTTTCTGTTTCCTTTTCAATCTTAGAGTTTTTGAGGTCTGCATTTCTAGTGGCTGGTATGATCTTTGATCTAGTAGGGAGTCTCTATCTAAATTGAGAGCTGGCCTTCTAGTGGTTAGTTTGGCCTTTGTTACAGCAAGGGGTGTCTCTGTTCTTCTGACCAGTGTGGCCTATTTTTCTGATTGCTGTGGTCTGCACCTGTTCTTCTGAGTGGTATGGACATATCTGAGCTACTGATGTTCACTCTTCATTCTGATGTGATCTACACCTCAGCTGTAGGACAGACATTCAGGGCAGACATTCATAGATAATAAATAGTGTATGGCTGTGATATTTGCAAATATAAAAATATGCCTTTGATCATATGAATGAACCATTGGTTGAAACTTTCATTTCATGAATGACCTAGTGATCTGATATACTATTATCCAGTCTGTGACATATGTGATCTTCACGAGATACTTCTGATTACTATGAAGCACACATTGTGTTAAGTATGTTTCTGGGTTAAAAATAAGCTTATTTTGATGCTTACTCCCCTCAACAACTGAGTGATACAGTGGTAATCAGTCCCCTATTTATTGCATTTGGGACTCCCATAATATTAGCTATGAATCTGAACCAGCAAGTGCTCATAATTTTATTTCTTTCTTTAAAAACATGCTGTGTCATTTCTGGATCATAGACTATTATGAATGTAACCACAGCTTCTTTGCACATTCAAAGGCATCTTCACTATGGCTCTTTAGTGGGTGTGACTATTGCTGCTGTACCAAATAAAGCCTTTTAAAAACCTTTTATTTCTGAAATAAAATTATAGCAATGTCTTACACATTTTGAAGGGCTTTCAAACTTTTTAGAATTGCTTCAAATTGCATGTTTTGTATAACATATAAGACACATTGACTCTGTAGTCAAAGATACTTTTAAAATAAATATTTTTAAGTTCTGAAAATTTTGTGTCTTTAAACTTCCAGATACTTTTCCAAGTTCAAATATCTTCGAAAAGTGGGGAGAATAAGTCTACAATCTTAGTGTAGAATAAAAGACTGTAAGGGAAATGTCCAAGCTAAGTATTTAAGTCTGCTTCTGTTAACACATCCCACTGAATAGAATAAAATAGATGTCATTAAATTGTCCTTTTGTGTTTCTACACTCCACATATTTTTTTTAAAAAAACCTTTTCAGATAGTTAGTGACAAGAGCAAATTCTATACAAATAATTGTGTGGTTTAGATAACTAAAATTAAGTTTATATTTTGTATCTCACTCTCAAGGAAATGAATTATTTTCAAGTGTTTATATTTTGTAATTGAATCTTTAGTATTCTAAGAAACATAAAATTTGTAATAATCTTGCTTTCTTTGCAAGCCTACTATTTACATCATGTCTGAAGATATTTAGTGCATGCATAGGACTGGAGGTTAAACGTGAGATCTTACAGACACTAGGCAACCACTCTAAAAGGGGAGCTATATCCCCAGCATCTTACCTTGAACTCCATAATTTCAAGAACTCACTCCTTCTGTTAGTGGATGCACAGTATATCAGTTAGTATAGAAGACAGAAATGCTTCTTTGGGGTTAAGGTGGACTGTAAAATCCATATTGCTCTACTTGTATGAAGTATCTGGCTGATGCCAGCATCATATGACATTAACACGGCCAAAAACAAACATTGAGTTCAGAGTATGGTCATACAGAAATCAAGACATGGCTATTAGTGAAGAACCTGCTTTAGGAGTCAGACTTGTTCTCTTACACACTAGGCAGAGGACATGTTAGACTTTAAATAAAAGAATATGTGAGATAGACATGTAACGACCTTGGTAATGCAGCACCAAGTCAGGGAGTATGATATGATTCCATCCAAGTGAGTGAGGGATCTCTGTGTTATAGTTTACTGACTTCTCTTTCTGAAGATTCGTATGTTGATCATGGTCTTAGAATATTTACACTGCAGCTAAGTATTTTCTAAATAAAACATTATTAAGTATAGTATTTTCAAAATATATACTCATTATGTAACATTTCATAATTAAAATTTCAGGAGGTGCTATACTAAATAATTATATTATATTTATAGAACAAATTGGGTTTTCTAATATACTGTTTCTAGAGCATTCAAATTCAAAACATGGGCTAACACTTGCCATATGCATAATGTTGGCATGGCAATTTCAGTTCTTCATGCTTCAGTGTCACCATCTGGAAAACAAAGATAAAATTAGTATCTGCTTCTAATGGTTAAAGAGAAAAAATTAGATAATTCATATAAAGAAACTAGAAGACTATATGGCTTTATGTGCTTAATAAATTCTATCATTCTCACTGTGATTTTTATGTGGACCTGTTTTTTTCTTCTGTTTGTCTTTTACTGAAAATAGATTTTTTTTTCATATAATACTTTCTGATTCTGGTTTCTTCCTTCCAAATTTCTGTAAGATCCAAACCTCTTCCCCTCCCATCTCCATACACACTATTTCTGTATCTTCTCAGAAAACAGGCATCTAAAGAATAATAATAAAATTAAATAATCAAACAGGAATAAGGCAAAACAAACAAATAAAAAAATGATCCAAAGAAAAAGCACACAAAATAAATATAGACACAGAGACATACAAGTTCATACACACAGGAATCCCAGAAAAAACATAAAACTGAAGCCATACTATTTACTCGAAGGACCTGTAAGTTGGAAAAAAAATTAGAATCCCTGACAAAACATTATAAGACAAAGAGGTACCAAAGATGCCATTGAGTTCTCTTTGTGTTGTCCATCTACTGCTGGTCATAGAGTCTGCTGTAAGAGTTGTTTGTAACTCCACTGAGATTCCATTGGAGAAAACTGATTTTTCACCTGTGAACAGTTATTAATTGGAGATAGTTTCTGAGTTAGGAATGGGGGCTTGTCTCAACTTCTGCTCTCAGATCTGGGATGCCGTCTGGTACAGACTTGTGCAGGTTTTGTGCAAGCTGACACAGTCTCTGCGTATTTATATGTGCCTCAGCAGTGCTGTGTTTAGAAAACCTATTTCTTTGATGTCCTCCATCTCCTTTAACTCTTGTAATCTTTTGCCCCTTCTTCTGCATGGTTCCTTGAGTCCTGATGGAAGGGATTTGATGAAGACATCTCATTTAGGATTGACTGGTCCAAGGTCTCTCATTCTCTGCACATTATCTAGGTGTGGGTCTTTGTTCCATCTACTGCAGGAGGATGCTCCTCTGAAGATGGCTGATCCTTGCCCTGATCTATGACTATAGCAGAATGTTGTTAGGAGTTATTTTAATGCTATATACCTTTAACAGAACAGTAGTGCTTTGTTTTCCCCTACGTCCCTAGCCTATCTAGTCTTGGGTTCTTGGCTACCTGAGCAGCATCAGGGATGAGTTACATCTTATGAGATGAGCCTTAAATCTATTGCAATAGCGCATCTTGCAGCTAGTCATAATTCAGATCAAAGGGTTTGTAGATGAGTTGATGTTTATTTACTTTTCTCCTTTGGTAGCAGGTATCATACCCTGTGGGGTGTGTACAGAATACCCTGCAGCACCATAAACACTAGTGTGTGGATCTATTTATAGTGAATATGATGCATTGATATCCATTATGTTAGCCATCTTTCTGTCACTGTGGCAAGATGTCAGAAATAAACAACTTCTAATGAAGAAACTTGTGTTTTGGTTCACAACTTTACATAGCAATCTGTGGTTCCTTGTCTACACTGGTTAGGAGCCTGTGGTGAGGCACACATGATGGTGGAAGTGTGAGGTAAGAAAGCAACCTGCTCATCTTGAGTTCGGGAACTAAAGCTATTGGGTTGAGGAGCCTGGATCTTAATATCCCCTTCAAAGGAATGCTCTCAATGTGGTAAAACCTCCCACGAGGCAACAACTCTTGAAGGTTCTGTAAGCTCCCCATAGTTACAGCAAGTGGGTACCAAAATTTATGCAAGAGCATTTGGGGGACAATTAAGATTCAAGTATAACATCCATAGTCATTGTAAAGTCATTGCTACACACTAGCAAACTAGCACAGCCATCTCACATAGTTACTTTTCTTTCAATGTGGGAAAGCCATCTCAAATGCTTTTAATTAGTAAATGCTCCATATATACTTGGTATCTTGTAATAACTCAAATAGCTGGATTTACTCTTTCTAAGAAACTGCCACTTTGTACTCCTCATCTTCCTGTTTCCTCAAGCATCTCAGTTCACTTCTTTCAATCGTATTCTGCTCTCCGCTTCATTCAACATTTATTATATTTCAGTTCATTATTTTTATTTTATTTATTTATTTATTCAGTTATTTTTGGTTTTTCAAGACAGGGTGTCTATGTGTAGCTTTGTCCCTTTCCTGGATCTTGCTCTGTAGACCAGGCTGGCCTTGAATTCACAAAGATCTGCCTGTCTCTGCCTCCGGAGTGCTGGGATTAAAGGTGTGTGCCACCACCGTCCACCTCAGTTCATTATTTTTGATTTACTATACATTCTTTGCATGAGGTTTTTTTTTTCCTTTCTATGCCTGCATTTTTTCACTTAACATAACTTCTTTTAGGCTTAACTGAGTCAAAAGGCAAGATCCTGTTCTACTTTAAGGGTTGAATGTCCTTGCATTTGATGTGTACTGTCTGCAGGTGCCGGTTGGCCATATCATCTGCATTTCTACTAATACTGTTCAGCACAACCTCACCAACAATTATTACCTTTATTTTTTAATAGTCATTCTGAAAGTGATGCCAATGGGATTTGGATTTGAATTTTCCTGGTTATCAGTGATATTGACCAACTTCTTAAAATTAGCAGCATTATTATTACTTAAAAATATTTCACTCTTTAATCTCTTCATTTTTGGGAAAAAAAAAACCTAATGCATTTGATGCCAAAGTCAACAGTACATTAGAAAAATCAAAACATATGATGAAAGTACAGTCAGAGTAGGAAAAAAAATTGAGAGTTGGTTGAGACACAGTTCTAAAACCAGAAGAGGAATGTGTAGCTGTCAGACAATGGCAACACATAAAATTTGGTGAGAGATTTGGAAAAATTATCAAGATTTAGGTATCTGGACACCTGAGTTGAGTTAATATAAAGAGCCCACCACTACTTCAAATATTCCTATGGAAATAAAAATGTTAAAATAGAACAACAGTGGTTTATTACTGATGTCTTGCTTTAATAAAAACAGCTTAAATTATTTTAGGTACATTATGATAAAGAATACCAGCATATCTCTTAAGTATTTCAGTACTTTCTGAGGGGAAAATACAACTGATATTTAGAGAAACTTACCTACTCAGACATATTTCATTACAATATTTCATATTGTATTTTGTACTTAAATGTCCAACATCATCTCCGCACTGTACTTCCTGAACATCCAGCTCCCACACATGTACGAGAACTGCAGTTATTTCTGGGCCATCCTCTTGAGCTCTCTCCTGAGCTCAATGTTTACATCCAGTCACCAAGACTTCTCCTTTCTTCTCTCTTCTACTCAAAACAAACAAACAGACAAACAACCTACAAAGACCTCCGCTATCTGTGGGCTGTGCACCATAACTAGTCCTCAAGAACCCACTACTAGGCCAGTTTCCCAGAGAGAGAGGGCCACCTTTCTTCTGTCTTGATCATAGTTGTTACAGTTCCTCAGAAGCACCGCCCCCAGAGACCACAGAAGCTGAAGCCACCTTGTGCCTTTCTGCCTGCACACATAAGTTAGTGAGGGCCTATTATATACTATCATACTGTAGGCACTTTAAAGCTATGCATGTTAAATAGAGCTGATTCTTGTCTCAGAGACTCCTAAAGATTCTAGTGGAAAAAGAATAGAAATGAATTAGCCATTACAATCTTACAAAGCACTTACAGCTGCTGAAGCTGTCTCAGATATTAGACATAATTCTCTACTGACTGCTGCTTCCTTCTCCTCCTCAGTGCTGGGTTATCAAAATCCAATGACGTGCAGGGCAGTTTAATTTTCCCACTCACAAGTGTGGCCACGCAATGTGATATTGCAAAACTACAGAAATCTTGGAACTCGTTGCTAGATTGAAATTTATATACATTTCAGTTTTGTTAAAATGATTCCCATTTTCCCAAATTGGTTTTACCAGCAGCATGTGGCAATTCACCTTACTTCACTCCTTCACTATCATTTGATACTATTGGTTTGCTTCCTTAGAACCCAACAATCTGTTACAAAAACATGCTGTTGAAATTTGGTAGATGGGCTGGAGAGATGGCTCAGTGGCTGTTGTTGCAGAGAACCTGCATTCAATCCCCAGCATCAGCATGGGAGCTCACAACCATAAACTTCAGTTCCCAGACATCAGGTGCCCTCTTCTGGCCTCTGTGGGTACTAGGCACACATATGGTATGTGATGCACACACACACACGCACACACACACATATGTATATGTATATGTATATATATATATATATATATATATATATATATATATATGCAAAATATCCACATAGAGAGAAATTAAAAATAAAATACTGGTATACACAGAGAAATGTGGTTATATATTTATTTAGATAAGTATGTAGATTTATATGCATATATGTCATGATTTTGTATAGGATATTCCGTAGTACATGAGTCTATAATCTGCCAAATTATTATAAGGCAAATATCCAGATGTAATTTAGGTCTGTGTTCAGATTTAAAATCTTTCCAGCACCCTAAAAGCCTTATTCCTGCTCCTTTGCAAGGCAAATCTGCTGTCTCTTGAGCATGGGAAATACTGTGTGTCATGCAGAAAGAATCACTGTGCTAGCTCTCTATCTTCCCCATGGGTTCTTCTCTCCAGCTTTCTAACTCACCCAATTATTCTAAGTCCTGAGGTGGTTACACCTGATAACAAGCCTCTGCATTTCCCACAGGTGCTCGATTATGGAATTAAGCTGAGTTCTGTTTTTCTTTCTTTCTTTCGTTTCTTCTTTGCTGTTTCAGTTTTATTTGTACATGTATGTTAATTGAGTTGTTTCTGAATATTTTCTTGAAATTTGTTCACTCAAGACCTAGCTGGAGTACTGACAAACCAATTCTATTTTCTAAGGACAGCCAAGCTGAGCATTTTTCTTTTCAATGAAATCTGGTTGTACTTAAAGCCCTTCACATCACGGATCCTATATGGATGATGAGCACTTAAAAAGGTCTGTCCATTTTCTCAGCTGTATTTAGCATACATAGACAGACTAAGTATTATACTAAGATTATAAAAATAGAGTTGCTTACTTTGAAGAAAGAATCTATTATTAATTGTTTGTCAGAGGCTCTTCTTTTAGTAAAATAAATATGCTGCTTCCTGCAGGATTTCCTATAGTTGTGTTGGTGGGGAGAACCTGAAAAAACCATTGAATCCAAACCCTCAGGCTTTCCTGGGATGAGTTGGTGTCCTGCTCACCTTGATATTCATACTTGACTTCTCCTTGTCAGGATATAAACAATGAAAACAATGTCAAGTGTAGATATTTGATTATTTATGTATATATAGGCATTTAGTTTTATTTTATGATTTGAAATATTGATTAAATACTATAATAAATATTACAGCAAACTAAAATGTCAATATTGGCCAATATTCATTTATTTCATTTCTTTCAGTTTTCATATATAAATATTATAAAGTTAAGGTTTTCCTGTTCCCTACAGTCTTTTGCATTTCCTGCTTCCCATGAAGTAACTTTTAACACAGGCTCAGTGGATGTGCCCACAGTCCTTTACAAATGCTATTACGTAATTGAATTTTATCTTATATTTAATGTTCTGTGTGTATCTGAATGAAGTCATATGGTCAGGAGAATATATCAGAGATATATGTATTTTTTGAAACTGACAGTCATATCTGAAATAATAAATTGAATCATTATTACAATGACATCCCACTTTATTTATACCTCCTCTTTACCACAATTGGTTCCCCGCCCTAGGTGGTAGTTTGAATAAGAATGGTTCCCATAGACTCAAATATTTGAATGCCTGATGATTAGAGGTGGTGCTACTTGAGGAATATTAGGACATGTGGCCTTGTTGGAGTGGATGTGGCCTTGTTGGAGGAAGTGTGTCACTGAGGCTGGGCTTTGGGGTTTCAGAAGCCCAAGCCAGGCCTAGTGACTCTCTCTCTCCTTTCTTCTGCCTGCAGATCCAGATTTAGAATTCTCAGATCCTCTTGCACTATGTCTACCTGCGTTCTGCGATGCTCCCCACCATGACAATATTGGATTAAATCTCTGAAACTGTAAGCAAGCCTCAATTAAGTGCTTTCTTTTATAGAAGTTGTTATGGTCATGGTCTCTCTTCACAATAGAATGTTGACTAAGACGTAGTTACTATCAGGGAGTGGGGTGTGGTTGTAACAGGCTGGAGTATGCTGCTTTTTTGGTAGAATATGGATTTGGGACTTTGGATTTAGAAAACAGTTGAATGCTTTAAGTGGGGCTTAATGGGCCATACAAATAGGAGCACAGAACACAATAGTGCTGAAGGATATTTGAACTGTGAGGGCACAGCTCAAGAAGTTCAGAGAGGAAGAATATTAGTATGTGGCTTAGAGACCTTTCTTGGTGATATTTTGGTGAAGAATGTGGCTGCTTTTTCCTCTTGTCTGAAAAAAAAATCTACCTGATGCTAAACTGAAGAGTTTTAGATTAATGGCATTGACAGAGATTTCAGGACAGGTTACTATTGAGTATAACATATAGTTATTAGTAGTGACTCTTATGTGGATCTATAATGAAAAGGAGAAGGCTGAGCAAGGGAAAATACACAATGTACAGTTTGAGAAGAAAAGGCACACTGGGAAGTGTAAGTAAGTCCAGTGTTTAAGGATATAAAAAGTTTAAAGAAAAGCTTGATGTTAAAATGGAATAAATGGAGTGGTAAATTCAGGTCAAAAGATGACCCAGCTAAGTTTCCAACTTGTGAAAAGGAATTAAAAAAAAGCTTAGGGTTGAGTGTGGTGGTACATGCCTTTAATCCCAGCACTCAGGAGTCAAAGGCAGGAGGATGTTCAAGTTTGAGGTCTGCCTGGTCTACAGAGCAAGTTCCAGGTCAGCCAAGCTTAGGAGCTTAGGCAGTGAAGGAAACCACCAAAAACAGAAAGCTGTTGAAAATGTATTTGAATGAAGGGACCATGTTCCATCCTCAGCAAGCAAAAGAACTTGGCAGGTTCAGCCACATGGTTCTGGCTTCAGAGGCAAGGATATAAGAAAGGGGTTGTGGAATCTCCCTCTGCATCTAAGGAAAGCTGCTCAGGCCAGGTATATGTCAGGGATATCCCTTTATGGAGGCCAAGAAATACCTTTGCATAAAGCTGTGAAGGTGAAGACTGCATTGCTTTGGAGACCCAAGATGTTGGAGATGCCAGAGTTGGGGATTACCTGCCAAGGAGAGCTGCTGATAGGGAATAGAACCAGCCCAAGAGAGATAAGTGTGTTGCTGAAACTACCAAGTTCTGCTACTTACTATGCCTAGAACATGGCCCCCTCTCTTCAACTACATCTTCACTAACTTTCTATTTTCAGTGGTTTCCTTCACTGTCTAATCTTAACTGTCCTGAAACTAGATCTCCAGACCAGAGTTGCCTTAAACTCAGAAGTCTTTCAATTACATCTTCACTAGTTTTTGTTTGTTTGTTTGTTTTAAGGTTATATTCTTGCCTAAGCTTGGCTGTTATGGAACTTGTTCTGTAGACCAGGCTGGGCTGAAACTCAGAGATCTGCCAGCCAATCTCTCTCTGGAGTGCTGAGATTACAGTGGTGTACCACCACACCTGGCTCTATCCTTTTCTTTAATTCCTTTTCACAAGTTGGAAACTTGGTTGGGTGGGATCTTGCCCTGAGGTCATCACTCTCTTTATTCAATTTCTTAATCTGTTTATCTCCTTGAAGACAGGATTTAGCTCCATTCCAGTTCCTGGTGCTCCTTTTCTCCTCAAATTTTATGTTTCATAATTTACCCTGCTCAGCTTGCTCCTTTCTATTTTAAATCTTCAGCAGAGTTACCACCAATAACCACAAGACAAAGTCTATACTAGGCTGTTCTGAGATTCCTCTGACAACAAAATTAATCCAAAACTTTTCACTTTAGCCTCAGACTCTTTTTGACAAGGGCAAAGGGCAGCCACATTCTTCACCAAAATATCACAAGACCGGGCTCTAGGCCACATTACTAACATTCTTTTCCTCTGAAACCTTTTTATCCATGCACCCACTGTTAACATTTAGACATTACCTGGCACATCCCTGGGGGATCCAGCAGAATGCACTTGCTGACCTAGGCAAATACTTAGACATCCCTGGTCCTACAGCCAGATGTCATTATGTAGTAATTGTGCTGTGTGAATGCCTATTCTCTATGCACAGGAACAAAATCCCCTTTAAGAAAAACAAAACAAAACAAAACAAAACAAAACCCTCCCTTTCTCTCTCTCTCCCTCCCTTCCTCTCTCTTCCCAGGAGGTCACAGGCACATCCTGTCTTCTTTATCCATCTTTTTCTCTCCTCAGACTTTGCCTGTTTTCTCTTTCTTCCCCCCTTCTCTTCCCCCCTTAATGAAACTTCCCACATGAGTGCTGCCTGAATGGTGTGCCCCCACATCCCCCTGTGTCTCCCACCCTCTGTGACTGCCACCTGCTGTGGTTGCATGGCATGTTGTGTCTCTTTCTCACCCCTCAGCTCCAACCCACGAAGGTCTCCCACCTGCCATTCTACAAAACCTGTGCTTCAGATCACACTCTGCATCACTGTCTTCCATATTCTCACTAGGATGGACTATTAAGCAGTATTTAAAGCGTTCAACTGCTTTTCTTTTTGTTTTTTGTCTTTTTTTTTAATTCAAAATATTTTTTCATTTTACATACTAACCAGAGTTCCCCCTCCCTCTCCTCTTCCCATGCCCCCATCACCCCCATTCACTCCTCAGTGAGGGTAAGGCTTCCCATAGGAAGTCAATAAAGTTTGGCATATCAAGTTGAGGCAGGACCAAGCCACTACCCCCTGCATCAAGGCTGAACCAGGTATCCCTCCACAGGGAATGGTCTCCAAAAAGCTAGTCAGTAGGACCAGGATTTATTCCTAGTGCATGAACTGGCTTTTTGGAGCTTAACTGCTTTTTTTTTTTTTTTTTTTGGTTTTGTTTTGTTTTGTTTTGTTTTTCAAGACAGGGTTTCTTTGTGTAGCTTTGTGCCTTGCCTGGAACTTGCTTTGTAGACCAGGCTGGCCTTGAACTCACAGAGATCCACCTAGCTCTGCCTCCCAAGTGCTGGGATTAAAGGCATGCCCACAGCTCAACTGCTTTTTTAATTCACAGTTCTAAGGTCCATATTCCTTCAAACAAAAGCATGGTCAGCCCTATCATGGCAATACTCCAGTCCCTGGTACCAACTTCTGTCTTAGTTAGGGTTTCTGTTGCTGTGAAGAGACACCATGACCACAGCAACTCTTATAAAGGAAAAAAATACTTAATGGGTGGCTTACATTTTCAGAGGTTTAGTCCATTATCATCATGGTGCGACATGGTGATGTGCAAGCAGACATAGTAATAGAAAAGTAGCTGAGAGTCCTATGTCTTGATATGCAGGCAACAGGAAGTGATCTGAGAAACTTGGTGTTGTTTGATCATATATGAGACCTCAAAACCCACCTCCACAGTGACACACTTCTTTCAAAAAGACTACTACTCCAACAAGACCACACCTCCTCCAACAAAGTCACACCTTCTAATAGTGCCATTCTCTTATGGGGTCATTTTCTTTCAAACCACCACAAAGGTATTCCAAGAAAATAGACCCAAGAAACAAGCTAGTATAGCCATTTTAATATCTGGCAAATTAGACTTCAGATTAAAACTAGTCAGAACAGATAAGGAAGGACATTTCACACTTATCATAGGAAAAACCAACAAAAATTGGAATTCTTAACATCAATGCACCAAGTACAAGGCATCCAAGTTCATAAAACAAACACTACTACAGCTTAAATCACATATTGACCCTCATACCATGATAATGGATGATTTCAATACCCTGCTCTCACCAGCAGACAGGTCATCAAGACAAAATCTAAACAGTGAAATGCTGGAGCTAACGGATGCCATAAACCAAAAAGACCTAACAGATATTTACAAAAAATTTCACCCAAACACAAACAAATAAACCTTTTTGGCACCTCGTGGAACTTTCTCCAAGATTGACCATATATTTGGACATAAAGAAAGTCTCAATAAATACGAGGAAATTGAAATAAAATCATGCATTCTATCTGACCACCACAGGGTAACAATGGACATCAACAACAGAAACCACAGAGTAAAGGTGGACATCATCAACAACAGGAACAACAGAAAGTTTACCAACACATGAAAACTGAACAATTCACCACTGAATTAAAAATGGGTAAAGACATATTACTAAAAAAATAAAAAAACTTTTCAGGATTTATTGAAAATAAAAACACAATATATGCAAACTTAAGAGATATAATGTAGGTGATACTAAGAGGCAAGTTCCTAGCACTAAGTGCCTACATTAAAAACAAAATGGAAAGATCTCATATTAGCAACTTAATGGAATACCTGGAAAGTCCAGAACAAAAGAAGAAATCATACCCAAAGGAGGAGACAGCAATAAAGAATCAAACTTAGAGCTGAAATCAATATAATTGAAACAAGCAAACAAAAATGCAAAGAATCAATGAAACAAAGAGTTGATTCTTTGAGAAAATAAATAAGATTGGCAAATCCTCCTCCAAATTAATGAAAATGCAGAGAGAGAAAAAAGAAATTAACAAAGCTTAACAGAGTCAGAAATGAAAATGGATACCAAGGAAATCCAGAGAATCATAAGGATGTACTTTAATAACTTATATCCTACCAAATTGGAAAATCTAAAATATGAACAATTTTCTCAATACATACCACCAACCAAAGTTAAATAAAGTTCAAACAAGCAACTTAAATAGACTCATATCTCCTAGTGGAATATGGACAATAATTAAAAGTAGTATAAACAGCCGGATGGTGGTGGCGCACGCCTTTAATCCCAGCACTTGGGAGGCAGAGCCAGGCGGATCTCTGTGAGTTCGAGGCCAGCTTGGGCTACCAAGTGAGTTCCAGGAAAGGCGCAAAGCTACACAGAGAAACCCTGTCTCGAAAAACAAAACAAAACAAAACAAAAAAAGTAGTATAAACAAACAAACAAACAAACAAAAACCAAGGCCAGATAGTATTAACATAGAATTCTACTGGACAGTCAAAAAAGAATCAATTTCAAATACTCCTCAAATTATTACACAAAAAAGAAACAGAAGGAACATTGCCCCACCCTTTTTACAAGGCTACAGCAACCCTGACACCCAGATCACAGAAAGACCTAAATAAAGGAATTACAGACCATTTTCCCTTATGAACATAGATGCTATAATTCTCAATAAAATACTTGCAAACTGAAGCCAACACATGAACAAGATCATTTGCCATGATCAAGTAGGCTTCATCCCAGAGATGCAGAAAAGATTCAGCATATCTAATAGATACATGTAATTTAATATACAGACTGAATGACATAAACCACATGATCATCTCATTAGATACAGAAAAGCCCTTTGACAAAATCCAATTCCCCTTCATGATAAGTCCTGGAGAGATTGGGGTACAGGCAATATAACTCAACACAATAAAGGATATTTAAAGTGAGTTCATTGCCAACACCAACTTAAATGACAGAAACTCAAAGAATTCGCACTAAAACAATGAACAAAATAAGGTTTTCCATTAGCTCCATGCCTATTCAATACAGTCTTTGGCTAGAGTGATAAGACAAGAGATAGAGATAAAGGGCATTCAAATAGGAAGGGAAGAAGTCAAAGTATCTTTATTTGCAGATGATATGATAGTGTACATAAGTAACCCTAAAAATTCTACCAGGGAACTCTTACAGTTGAAAAACACTTTAAGTAAAGTGGCTGGATACCAAATTAACTAAAAAAAGGTCAGTAGCCCTCCTATATACAAATGACAAATGGTCTGAGAAAGAAATCATGGAGACAATCGCTTTCACAATAGTCTCAAATAACAAAATATCTTGGGGTAACTCTAAGCAAATAAGTGAAAGACTTGTATGAAAAAAAAAAAACTTAAAGAAATTAAAGACAGAAATTTAAGCAGATATTAGAAGATGGAAGTATATCCTATGCTCATGGATTGGTAAGATTAATAGAGTAAAAATGGCCATTACTCAAAAAAATCTATAGATTTAATGCAATCCTTATCAAAATTCCAGTATAATTCTTCAACAATCTCAAAAGGAAATTTTTAGTTTCTTATGGAAGACAAAAAAAAAAAAAAGCCAAAACAATGCTGAACAGTAAAAGAACTGCTGGAGGTATCACCATCCCTGATTTCAAATTTTATTTTAGGGCTATAGTAATAAAAACAGCATGAGGTTGGCACAAGAAATAGACACATAGAACAATGAGATCTAATTGAAATTAAAAAAAAAATGCATACACCTAAGGATACCTGATTTTGGATAAAGAAGGCAGAATTACACTCTTGAAGAAAGATATCATCTTTGGGAAAAGGTGCTGGTCAAACTAGACAGATGCATGTAGAAGGATACAAATAGATCCATATCTATCACCCTGTACAAAATTCAACTCCAAATGGTTCAAAGATTTCAACCTAAGGCCAGATACACTGAATCTGACAGAAGATAAAGTGGGGGAATGGTCTTTAAATTTACTGGCACAGGTAAAGACTTTCTAAACAGAACACTGCTAACATAGACACTAAGATCAACAATTAATTAACAGGAGCTCATGAAACGGAAAAGCTTCTCAACATCAATGTCTTAGGGTTTATATTGATGTGATGAAACACCCTGACCAATAAACAAGTTGGGGAGGAAAGGATTTATACAGCTTACACTTTAGCATTGCTGTTCATCACTGAAGGAATCAGGATAGGGACTCAAACATGGCAGGGTCCTGGAGGCAAGAGCTGATGAAGTGGTCATGAAGGCATGCTGTTTACTGGCTTGTTTCCCATGGCTTGCTCAGCCCACCTTCTTATAGAACACAGGACCACCCACCCAGGGATGGCACCACCCACCATAGGCTGGGCCCTACCCCATTGATTACTAATTGAGAAAAATGCCTTAGAGCTGGATCTCAGGGAGGAATTTTCTCAACTAAGTTTCCTTCCTCTCTGATGACTGTAGCTTGTGTCAAGTTGACAGAAAAAACTAGCCAGTGCATTCTAAGGAAACCGTAACTCAGATAAAGCAACAGACTACAGAATGGGAAAAGATTTTTTATAATCTACACATCTGATGGAAGGCTAATAAACTAAACATATAAAGAACTAAAAACCCCCAACACAAATAAACAAATTTAAAATAGAGTAGATCTATCCAGAGAGCTCTCAAAAGAGAAAACACAAATGGCTGAAAAATTTTTTAAATAGTCTACAATGTTATCTATCAGGGAAACGCAAATCAAAACTACTTTGAGTTTTCATCTTATATTAGTCAGAATGGCACAAGTCAGTAAAACAAATGACAGCTTATGCTGGAGAGGATGTGGATTAAAGGGAACACTCATCAGCAGCTAGTGGGAATGCCAAATTGTATAGCCACTATGGAAATCTGTGTGGTGGGTCCTCAGGAAGCTGAGAACAGATCCATCTCAAGAACCATTCTTGGACATATACCCAAAGGTTACTTCATCCTACTACAGAGACACTTGTTAAACTTTATTCGTTGCTGCTATATTCATAATAGCCAGAACTGGAAACAATTTAGATGCCCATCAATAGATAAAGGAAATGTGGTACATTTCTGCAATGAAATATTGCTCATCATTAAAAAATCATGAATTTGCAGGTAAATAGAGTTGGAAAAATTCATTTTGATTGCAGGAACCCAGATCCAAAAAGACAAATATGGCATGTACTCACTTATATGTGGATGTTAGGTATTAAGTAATTAATAAGTTAGCTACCACAGATGTTAGAGATTAAGAGACTTGAGGAAGTGATGTACCTTCCTTGGAAGGGGACATAGAATAGTTATGGATGCAGGGGGATGGAACAAAAGAATCAAATAGGGAGGGAGACTAAAGAAGGAAGCAATGGGGAATTTGGGGAGGCACAGATAAAATTAAGGGCCATTTGAGGGAGTCATATTGAAACCCAATACAGTAGAAATTTTCTTCAATATATACATATATGGAGATGACCTAAATGCAATCTCCAAATAATAGGGGAGGCAGAGCCTCAATTGCACATTTCTTTTCACCTAATGAAGCTTCCACTGCTGGGAATGGGTTACATATGATCAGGTTTTTGGCCAAAGAGATCCCAGGGGGATTCTCAAACAAATGAGGTCGTTTCCAAGGCTATTGATTGCTCTCCACAAATAGATGTTAAGGCTCTATTGCTGAAAACAAACCTCAACAACTTACTGAACATGGAGAAGTTGAGCTGGTGTTTATCTAGAGCAGTGATTCTCAACCTTCCTAATGCTGACACTTTAATACAGTTCCTCATGTTGTGGTGACACCCCCCAATCACAAAATTATGTTCATTGCTACTTCATAACTGTAATTTTAGTGCTGCTGTGAATTGCTATAAAAACACCTGTGTTTTCTGATGGTCTTAGGTGACTTCTGAGAAAGGGTCATTCATCCCCCAAAGGTGTTGAGAACCACTGACCCAGCCTAGAGCCTTCATCTCTATTGATGAATTTCACAGTACTGGAAGATATGTCTATGCTATCAAAGGAGAAAGGTAAGCATCAACCTTTATACAAACCCTTGGATCAACAATAATGTCCTGCCTGCAATATATGATGGCAAAATAGTGGTACAAAGCTTGTGGGAGAAACCAACCACTATCTGGTTTGAATTAAGGCCCACTCTGTGATATGGAACCTGTGCTTGACCCTTCCTGGGTGGCCAAGAACCTGAAATTAGACAAGCCAAACCTAGGGATAAACCAAATACTACTGCTCTGCTAAAGGAACGTAGCAACAAAATGATTCCTAATGACATGCTGATATGCTTACAGATTAGTAACTTGCTCAGCCATCTTTAGAGAAGCTTCTTCCTGCAGGAGTTGGGAACAAATATAAAGACCCACAGACAGACAATGTATAGAGAGTGAGAGACCTTGGAACAGTCAATCCTAAATAGCGTATCTCCATCAAATCCTTCCCTTAGGGCTCAGGGAACTATGCAGAAGAGGAGTTGGAAAGAATACAAGAGTCAGAGAGGATAGAGACAGACCTTCTAAACACAGAATGGCTGAGGAGCACGTGAACTCAGACAGACTGTGGCAGCGTGCACAAGGCCTGCACAGGTCAACACCAGATAGGATCCTAGAGCTGAGAGAAGAGGACACATGCCGCCACCCCTAACCCAGAAGTTATCTCCAGTTGACAATTACTTAAAAATGAAAAAAATAGTTTTCCTCAATAGAATCTCCCTGGGGAAACAAGGGTAGGCTCCATGTCCAGCAGTAGACGATCAACACAAAATAAATTCAGTGCCATCTTTGGGGTTTCTTAGTTTCATAGTGTTGTGTAAGGGCTTTTTTTTTAACCTTTAATGTTCCTTTGTGTATATATTTTGGCCTCCATTTTTGTGTTGTTATGGGATTCCTATGTGTTCTGAACTTGTGTGACCCTATATCTATATGTAATTCTTTTGCTTTTTCTTTGGCCTCTTTTTGTTTGTTTGTTTGTTTGTTTTGTCCTGTTCTGATTTGCTTGTTTTGTTTTATCTTATTTTATTTCCTTATTATTATTAGATGCATGTTTGTTCCCAAAGAGGAGACAGAAGGGGTATGGATCCAAGTGGAAGGAGAGGTGAGGGGAACTGAGAGGATCTGGTGGCGGGGGAAGAAACTGTAATTAGAATAGATTGTATGATAAACATCTATTTTCCATAAAAGAAAAAAATAAATATGAAATTAGTCAACTTTAATTGAAAAATTGGCCTATACGTTCAAAAATTTGAAGAGCACTGAATTGAGATATTCTCAAAAAAATACATTCTTACAATTTAATAAAACTGCAAAACTAAAATGTAACTTGAAATCAGCCAAAGGTTTTCTTCATTATATATAACAGACCTTCAACAAAATTAACTAACTATTTTTTTATTTTTAATATTTTATTAACATTTTGATAATTTCATACAATGTATTTTGACCACATTCACTGCCAGCTCTTTCCTCTACTGCCTTCCTGATCCACCCTCACCTTCTTATTTTCCCAACTTCTTTTTTAAAAATAACCCATTGACCTCCATTTGTGTTGCTCATATAGTCCTTGATGTGGGACTATCCCCTGGAGCATGATCAACCTACCAGTAGTCACCCAATTATAGAATAGTGAATGACACCATCCTCAGAAATAAGTGCTATTGATGATGTAAACATGGACATCGTAGAGAAACTAGAAAGTCTATGATGTCTCCTTGATACCAGCATCTTTTAGAACGAGTGAAGATTTAAAATATCTTATCTAAGAACAATTAACGCAAAGAAACTCTAATAAGACAACAGGTAAACTTAGAGTAAACAAGACTAAGATCAATTTTTTTTTAACTTCTTGAAGAGCATGAAACAATTGGTGCTACCAAGGAAAAGACATCTTTGTCTATTTCACTTTTCTTTGGAAAGCCTTTCGAATACATTTATAACCTGTAATAACCTAAAGATTACTTTTCAAATATATCAAAGAATGAAAGAGAAGCTTAGTAGCATCATGTTTTCTATAAGTCATAATCCACATTCCTATTTGATTGCTATTAAATATATATCACAATCCAAATGACTATATGCATAAACTTAAGTATTTAGTACTTTTCATTTATTATTTAGGGTAAGTATGTATTCATGTTACTAAGAAATTATCACAATGTTCAAAAATGTTAAGTTTTAATGAAATTAATGTGGCATATTTATTTTATTTAATCATAGTTTTTCTGTTTTAATTTTTTAATATTCTAAGTTTTCAGTTTTGTATTACTACACATTTTTGCATGCATAATTAAGTTTTTTTAAATAAATTCCCTTTCAAAGTTATCCTTCTTTCCAATAAAAATAATAAGAAGCACTTAAGAGGAAATTAAGTAAATATAGTTAAGAAATTGAAATGTTTTGAAATCCTGTTCCCTCATTTATTATGAGCCCAAATGAAACATATTTGACATGAGTTAGAATTTTTCCTAAGCTTATGAAATGGAGATATGCATATTGAATAGTTTAAAAGTTCCCATCTCTGAACCAGAGGTAATGACATTTATAACCCTGGCCATCAGGAACTAGAGATAGTAAGATTTTGAGTTGTAGATCAGTGTTAGAGCACTTGCCTAGTGTTCAAGGCCCTGGATTTGATCTCCAGCATCACAAAAAAAGTGAAGGAAAAATAAAATAAAAAAGTTATTTATCTGCATGCTAAGGTATTCATAAGCTGCATACCAAGTGTGAACCGGAGTTACGGTGACAGCAATCATGAATGTGATGATGATGGTGATGGTGATGGGGCAATGGTGAGAAGGAAGATAAAATTTGACGTTATCAAACTTCCCATTTTTAAATTGGTGAAGTCTAGTCTAAAGCTATATTTACGACCACAATTCTACTGGAGAAAGGAGTGGATTCTGGTCATTTTGACTAGAAGTTGTGTAATAGAAAGTTTATGTGTGCTGGGAGGAAGGCCATTTCAATATCAAGAAACATAGGCACTTTATGAAGTACATTCAACAAATGCCCAGGCAGAATGCTACACTGATATTTCTCTGCAGTGTGTTCTGCTTACCTGTCTGTAAAGGCAAAGAAGATTTATTTCTACATGGAGATTATCCTCAATAGATAAAATACGTAAATTCTGAATGCTTTCTGTTGTCAAATGACCTGATGCCTAACCCAGTACAATCAGTGGCTGAGCCCCATGTCCTTCCATCTTCTCTCTGAAAGCCTCAGGCATTTTCCATTCATTACTCTGAAACACTTATCTAGTATCTGCTTCTACCAATACAGCTGGGCAAAAGCTGCAGTTAACTTTCTGCAGAGCATAAGCAACCACTACACATAACAAGACCAGAGTTAATGGTCTAAAAGGAAGTTGGCAACTTAATGTGATTAATTCAAATGAGTTTAATATATGGATATCGTTCCATAATCAATATCTCATGTTTTATTGAGAATGTTTTCAAAACAGCTTTAATCATGTGATACAATATGCACAACATCACTTATGTATCATGAACCAAGTGTGCACTAAGAGTCAGGAGGTTTTTATGTACTTCTATCTTCACATTAAATCACTCTATAACCTTTGGAAAGCATAGTTTACTCTTTCTTTATTATTTTCTTTATTAATTTGTTTAGTCTTGAGACAAGGTCTCATTGTAACTCAGGCTGTTCTTGCCTGTGTTGTGATCCTCCATCATTCTGCCTCAGCCCCCAGGATCATGGGATTCCAGATGTGAGCCATCACATCCAACTTCCTTTACTTATTGATGAAATGCATTGTGTGAGTTCTAATTTCATTCTGATTTTAGAAATTAAATAATGTATTTATCAATAGTTATGATAGACACTAATTTGATTTTGTAGATACTATATTTTATTTGTGGAGGAGGAAAGTGAGTCAATAGCATGTGGCCATTTCAGGTCACATAGAGAATTAATTATCACAATAGAATTTGAGTTTGACTTTTGCACTAATTTTGCCTTAAAGAACAATCATTATTCTGACAGTAATTTTTTTCCAATTTATAAAGAAAAGATTAAAAATAAATATATAATGTGCAAATTAAATATTCACCATCTAGAATCTAGGTGGTGAATATTAAAAAAAATAAGTGGTGATGGTGTTGTGGAGGGCAAAGGATACATACAAAATTACTTTACTGACTCATTGAGAGAACTGCATGTCCATTTGATCCCCTGGACATAAAATGAAGAATTAGGAGGAATACAAGATGGTTCTAGGTTTGTTGGGAGACTACATCAGTGGCAGTCTGGGAGATAAAGACGTGCCTACTGAACACAGGATAATGGGTGAAAATAATTGGTTTGGGAATATTAGCCCCAAAAATGTAAAAGGAAAGAAAGAGAGAAGAAGTGGGAGCAAGAAGAGTCAGACCACATGAAAAATCCTTAGAAATATTCTAGTTCATAACGTCAAAGTCACAGTGAACCAGAGAACGTAACTGTGACAGTGAGCACCAGTAAAGAAATAGTGAAAGATGAAAAATTCCTCCTTGGAGGAATGACTGTTAGTGAAGTAAAAAAATAATGAAGAAAACCAGCTTTATAAAAGCCAGGGAGGAAAGGAATTTCAAGGACAAAGAATGTTACACAGAAATTGAATGGGGTATTCCGTTTGGATCTGAAAACTTGGGAACACTGGTGTCTTCAATGAGAAGAATTTTTGTGGATTTTAGGCATATAAGTCAAAACAAAAAATTGGAAAAGTGATAAGCAGTCACAGAAAATGGACAGTTGCAATGTCTGATAAATCCATGAGCTTTCCAGTGCTGGGACAATGACCTTCCAGTGACATTAGTGTTGATAAACCAATCACAATCGTAATGCTGTCTCTACCATGAGCTTTCTTCAAGCTATATTGACTACATTCAATATTTGTGAAGCATTTTATTAACCATAAATTTAATATTGTGGCTTACAGATAAGAAAAGACTGATTTAGCAGTTGCTCCAAATACTGGCCCATGTGCCCTAGCCAATTTTGAACGTCAGTGACAGATCTACAGATACAGTGAACTAGTATATTGGAGTAACATTTCCCACCACAGAACAAGTTTGTGTTGATCACTCAGCTCATTGATGTTACTGAAGACTTTTGGAATTGATTCTTCTGTAGAATAGAATGCCTCATTAGCCACTGACACATCATAATTGCCATATACTCTACTTAAATCTAATTCTAGTTAAGGATGTCTCAGTGATGTAATAACCCTGTCAGTCAAACTGCCACAATTTCTTATGTGTGGGATGTTCTCTTGAAAATGTTAAAGCAATTACTGAATGCAAGTGTTCGGACACCATGCTTACTAGGAAGCTCAGTGCTTAACAGGAAAAGACGTTTTGCTTAATAACTCTTCCTTTTTCTCGTGTCCATTGTCAGTGAGGAATTAACGTGGTATAAAAGTTAAGCACTGGATTTCAATATTAGCAGGGCATCAAGTATAGGGAATCCTTGTTACTGACTGGCTTTACAAAGTCAGATAGCTCCTAGAAACTCTGCATATTTATATTTCTCCTTGGTTAAATGAGGAGCTCCAAGACCCTGAGAGACTTTCCCAGTCTAGTGTGCTTTGGCATCGCTCAGTGCTCTCTCATCTCACTGCTTCTAAAGCTGAGACATTATCTACACTGGGATTCTCAACCCCAGCCAAGTTGTGTGTCCTCTCTGATCTGCAAGAATTGACCTTGTACTCCCATTTACGGTATCCCTTGGACTCGATATGTTTAAAGATAAGTGATAATTGAGCAATTTCTCTAACAGCTTTTATATGGGAAACTGTGAGCAAAATGTACAAAACAGAATGTGTCAAGGGAACTCTTGAGTATAACTTCAAATAAGGTGGCACAACTGTCAACAAGCTGGCAACTGCACCTGCAGACATTCGGGCTTGAAATACCGTGGGGAAGAAAAAGCTACTTTCCCAAAGTTAGAGTGTACTAGGAGTCCTAAAGGCAGAAGCACCTCCCTTCAGGCTTTGCAAATGGCAAAAGCATCATCCTCAAGCCAGGGAAAATTTCCTCAAGAAAGTGGTGCTTTAAACAAAGGACCATCAGCTAAGTGGTGTCTCTTCTAATGCCATTCAGGGCCTCTCCTTTAAAACCTAGAACTTCACAAAGAGAAGGCCATCTCTGTTCTCCTAAAAGAATTCATTCTTTTAGGAAGGTTAAAGCAGGATATATTAATTGGTTCTTTTTCATTTACCTCAACTTGGGAGAACACATGTAGGGTTGATTTACTGTCTCACAAAGACATTTATACTGCATCAGTTTTGTAGCATTTCATGAGGTACAGACTTCACATTTCACCCAGTGTTTTAACCAAAGTATACATCAGAAAAATGAAGATATCTCACTCCTGTGCTGCCAGGTATTACCACCTTACTTCAGAACCATGATTTCAGAAACTGGTGATGATAATACACTTTTATGTTCAAAACCCCAGCTTATCTGGCAGTTATTGGTTTCTTTTAGTAATGATCCCTAACAGATACATATAATTATTGATTTTATTAGAGTTACATAATTCTCTGATTTCTAAGTGGAAGCCAGAGGAATTTCCCTTATTTTTTAGACTTTTAAAATTAATATAGTACAGTGATTTAAGGGCTTGCAATTCTAGATTCAATAAATACTTATGGACCAGACTTCAATTGTGTTGAAATCATTCTGCTATATATGCCCATCTTCATCTTTCCATAGACCTGTTCCTAATCAGTCAATCAAATAGTCCTAGTCTTTAGTTTCTAGATAAAGCATAGTTCAGTTTTTAAAAATTGTCTAAAACTAACTAATGAATTTGCAATAGAAAACCAGATTTCTTGGGTTCCTTTTTTTTTATCACTTGTGTTTCTCTGGTAAATTTCAGGATCAAGACTGCAGACTAGAAATCATTATAATGTCACTATTAGATCATTATTAGGTCACTGTTAGTTCATTATTAGGTCACTATTAGGCCATTATTAGGTCACTGTTAGTTCATTACTAAGTCACTATTAGGTTATTATTAGGTCACTATTAGAAAATTATTGCTTTGTTTCTTTCATTGAATCACTTTAAATTCTCCATAATAAAATAGCTGCTTTTCTTTGCTGTTTCCTTGTACACTTTTGAGGATACTTCTCCTAGTCAGTTTTAGAGTACACATTTACATTCTGGACACTCTTACTAACCAAACCCTTGATTCTGGAAGTCTTAATTCAAAATACAGCATTTAATCAAATGTGTACTTTTAGCACTGATGTTTCTTCCTGAATGGAGCTAGCCCTTAAGCTATTGCCTGAACAGTTATAGTACCTTTGCATCAAAACATATTAAAGAACTTTTAAGGAAAAAGGGGAAAGGGACTTTCTGTAAATTTTATTTCATGTATATTTATCCTTCCAAATACTACTACTAAAAGCAAGCAATGGGTGGCAATTTTCATGCAAAAGTTATGTGCTTGTATTCAGTTAACCATTGATTCTATTCTGTGAATTATACAACTGAAAACAATATATATATTTTTTTCAAAAATTTCAACTATATACTCTATAGATTTCTAGAATAAAGTTGAAGAAGGGTCTGAAATCTGTCTGTCTTTGAAGACAATAATTAATTGAAAGCCCAGGTTTAGCCAACCATTGGTATATTCTTAATACTTTCCTATAGTGACTTAGACAAAAACATTAATTCAGTCTTACTACCAACTACTTTATACTACTTAATGCAACTTTTGGAGAATGGCCATATATGGTCCTAATGATTATCCAATTTTCTTTCTGCTTTAATATGTTTAAAAACTCCTAAACTTGGCTTTGGAATTTATTGGCAAGGCACTCAACAGGCCTTTGTGGTTGGTTTTTCTACCTGATTCTGTGGGCTTTGCACCTTTGGACAAACACATTTTTTAAAATCAGTTTTGAAAGCTATGCCGTTTAAGATGAAACCCATACCTGATGCAACACTTCTTGGATTACCAGGAACCAGAAACTAGAGAGCCCAGAGAAACTACTGGTCAAAAACAAAACAATAAAAAGGCTCCTAATTATATTCTGCTATGCTCATAGATCAAAACCTTATCCAGGCCTTATTCAGACATCCTTACTCAGACATCATCAGAAGAGCTTCCTCCTGAAGCAGATGGAAACAAGTACAGAGACCCACAGCCAGACCTTAGGCTGATTCCATGAATGGCTTGGCTATAGTGAACATTAACACAGGCATGACAATATGTATCTAATATTCATTTATTTTTTATATGTAACAGAAATATTATAGGTAGTTGGATCTTGTAGTAGTTCTATTTTTAGATTTTATGAGAAACTTCAATACTGATTTCTGTTCTGAATGAAGTAGTTTAGATTCCTAGCAATAATATCAGTGTTTCCTTTTTCACACTACCATCAACAATATAGGAGGAATCAAAAATCATTGGTGATTGATATCTCTCATCATAACATTATCAATTACCCAATAAAAAGACACAGACTAACAGAATGGAAACAAAAGTGGGATCCACTTTTCTGATGCATCTAAGTAGCATGCCTTAACACCAAAGGTATATAATATCTTAGGGTAAAGAGTTGGAGAAAAAAGATATTCCAAACAAATAGACCTAAGAAGCAAGCTGCTGTGGACATTTCAATATCTGATAAAATAGATTTCAAACCAAAACAAGTCAGAAGAGAAAGGAAAGGACACTACATATTCATCAAAGGAAAAAATCTATCGAAAGGACATTTCAATTCTTAACATCTATGCCCCAAATACAAGGCCACCAAAGCTTGTAAAAGAAACACCACTCTGGCTTAAGTCACATATTTACCCTCACATACTGTGATTGGGAGACTTCAGTACCCTACTCTCACCAATAGATAGGTCATCAAGATAATAAGTAAACAGAGAAATGGAGGAGCTAAATGAAGTAGTGAACCAAATGGACTGAACAGATATTTATAGGTTTCACTGAAGCATGAAAGAATATACCTTTTTCTCTATGCCTCATGGAGCCTTCTCCAAAATTTTGACCACATACTCAGACATAAAGCAAGTCTCAAAGGATAAAATAAAATCAAAATAATTTCCTATATTCTGTCTGAGACCACAAATTAAAGATGGATACCAAAACAAAAAGCTTACAAACTCATGAATACTGAACAAGTCTCTATGGTGGGATAATGCTTTTGTACACTTGTTTAATAAAACACTGATTGTCCAGGCAGGAAGTATAGGCAAGATAAGCAGACAAGGAGAATTCTGGGAAGAGGAAGACTGAGTCAGGAGATGCCACCCCTCCGTCCAGGGAGCAGCATGTAATGACACACAGGTAAAGCCACAGAACATGTGGTGACATTTAGAATAACAGAAATGGGCTGAGTTTAAGTGTGAGAGCTAGTCAATTGTAGATCTGAGCTAATGGCCAAGTAGTTTTAATTAATATAAGCTTTTGAGTGATTATTTTATAAATGGGCCACGGGACTGTGGGGGCTTGGAGGGACCCAGAGAAAACTTCCAACTACAAGTCTCTATTGAATGAAAACTAGGTCAAGACATAAATTAAGAAAGAAATAAAAGACTTTTAGTATTTAATGATACTGAATATGCAACAAACTCAAACTTATGGGACACAGTGAAGGCTGTTATGTAAGACATAGCAATAAGTGCCTATATAAAAAGAGAAAATTGGAGAGATCTCATACTAACAACTTAACAACACATGTAAAAGCTCTAGAATAAAAAAGAAAAAATAACACCCCAAAGGAGTAGAAAGCAAAAAATAATCAAATTCAGAGAAAAAATTAGTAAAGTAGAAAGCAACAAATGAAAATCAATAGAAAGAATTAATAAAACAAAGAATTGGTTCTTTGAAAAAATCGGTAAGATTGACAAACCCTTATCCAAATTAACTACAAGGAATGTAGAGAGAATATCTAAGTTAACAAAATTAGAAATGAAAATGGGGACATAATAGACAATTAGGAAATACAGAGAATAAGAACATACTGTAAAAACCTGTACTCCACAAAATTGGAAAATCTAAATGAAATGGATAATTCCCCCAATATGTACATACCATTTACAAATGTTAAGTCAAGATCACATATACAATTTAAACAGATCTATAGCACCTAGTGACACAGAAGCAGTCATTACAAATCTCCCAACAACAACAACAACAACAACAACAACAACAAAAAAGCCCAGGACCAAATTGTCTCATCACAGAATTCTACCAGATTATCAAAGAAGAGTTAACAACAATACCTCTCAATTTTTTTCCACCAAATCAAACAGAAGAAATATAGCCTAATTGATTTTACAACTCCACAGTCCTGCTGACACTCAAACCACCCAAAGATCCAACAAAGAAAGGGAATTACATACCAATTTCCCTTATGAACATAGATACAAAGATGTGCAATAAAATACTTGCAAACTGAATCCAAAAACACATCAAAAAGGTCATCCACCATGACCAAATAGACTTCATCCTAAAGAAGCAGGGATAATTCAAATTATGTAAATAAATGCAATTTACCATAGAAGCAAACAGAAAGACAAAAACAACAGCAACAGCAAATAAATAAATAAATAAATAAATAAATAAATAAATAAATAAATAAATAAATAAAATGAAGAAACCAAACAACAAAAAGCACATATTCATCTCACTAGATACAGAAAAGCCCTTTGACAAAATCCAACACACCTTCATTATAAAAGTTCTGGAGAGATTAAGGATACTTCAAGGGACATTCATCAGCATAATAAAGGCAGTTTACAGCAAGCCCATAGCCAACATCAACTTAAATGAAGAGACTCCACTAAAATCAGGAACAAAATAAGGTTATCCACGCTTTCCATATCTATTCAATATAGTACTTGAAGTCTGATCTAGATTAGTAAGACAACTAAAAAAGATCAAATGTATGCAAATTTGAAAGGAAGAAGTCAAATATCATTATTTGCAGATGATATGATAGTATACTTAAGTGACCTGAAAAATTCATAAGGAAACTTTTACACCTGATAAGGACTTTGAGCAAAGTGTCTGGGTTCAAAATTAATTAAAAAAAAAAATCAGTAGCCTTTCAATATGCAAATGACAAACAGACTGAAAAAGAAATCAGGGAAACTATTGTTAGGATTCTGTACATGTGCAGCTTGGGTCTAATGTCTTACATCATCAGTGGGTGTGGGCGACTGTGTACTGTCCCATGGTCACGCAATCCCACCTTTAAAAAGCCAGAAGAGGATCCCCACCCTCTCTTTTTCTGTTTCCTCTCTGCTCTGCTCTGCTCCCTCCCCCATCTTTCTCTCTCACCAGGTCTGGTCCCCTTCTCCACACCCATTTATCCTCCTAACAAAGCTCTAAAAACTAACATTGGGTTCTGCCGTGGTCCATGACTTTTCCGTGGACCAACCAGCACCACATACCCATCAACTATACCTTTCACAATAGCCTCAAATAATATAAAATATCTTGGGGTAGCTCTTACCAAGCAAGTGAAAGATGTGTATGATAAAAACATCAAGTCATTAAAGAAAGAAATTGGAGAAGATATTAGAAGAGGGAAAGACCTCTCCTGCTCATGAATAAGTAGAATAAACATAGTAAAAATGTGCACCAAACCAAAATCAATTTATAGATTCAATGCAATCTCCATCAAAATTTTAACAGAATTCTCACGTATCTCAAAAGGACAATTTCCAGCTTTATGTGGAATCCTCATGGGAAACAAAACAAAACAAAACAAAACAAAAACCAGGATTGCTAAAACAAACCTGAACAATAAAAGAACTGCTGGATACATCACTATCCCTGATTTTTAAGTTGTACTATAAAGCTATAGTAACAAAACACTATGGTATTGGTAAAAAACAGAAACAAAACAAACACAAAATCAAAAACAGGCACATTGATCAATGGAACTGAATTAAAGAGGCAGACATAAATCCACACGAGTATGGACCTCTTTTAAAAAATAAAAAATAAAGGATCCAGACACACACTGGAAAAAGGACAGCATCTTTAAAAAATGATTGTTCAAACTGGATGTTTTCATGTAGAAGAAGGCTAATAGATCCCTACTTACCACCTTGAGCAAAACTCAATCCCTAGTGGATCAAAGACCTCATCCAAAAACCAGATACACTGAATCTGATAGAAGAGAAAGTGGGGAATAGCCTTGAACTAATTAGCATAAGAAAAGACAGAAAGAGAACACCAATAGTGAAGGTACTAAGATCAACAATTAATAAATGAGATCCCAAGAAACAGAGACACTTCTGCACAGCAAAAGATAATGTCATTTGAACAATTTGACAGCTTCCAGGATGGGAAAAGATTTTTAGCAACTACACATCCTATAGAGAGAGGGCTAATATACAAAATATACAAAGAAGTCAAGAAACTAGATATCAAAAAACCAAATAACTCAATTAAAAAAGGTGATATAGATCTAAACAAAATTCTCAATTGAGGAAACTCAAATATCTGAGAAATACTTAAACAAACGTTAAAAATCCTTAGCCCTGTATAAGCCCCAGGTTCCAAACAGCCAGCTCATGCACTGAGGACAGGACCCGGTCCCATTGCCTGGATGCCTCCCAAACAGATCAAGCTAATCAACTGTCTCACTTACCCGGAGGGCCTGATCCAGTTGGGGGCTCCTCAGCTATTGGTTCATAGTTCATGTGTTTCCATTCGTTTGGCTATTTGTCCCTGTGCTTTTTCCAACCTTGGTCTCAACAATTCTCACGCATACAAACCCTCTTCTTTCTCGCCAATTGGACTCCTGGAGCGCTCCACCTGGGGCCTGGCCTGGGAGGAGGGGACTGGACCTGCCTGGACTGAATCTACCAGGTTAAACTCAACCCTCAGGGGAGTCTTTGCCCTGGAGGAGATGGAAATGGGGGGTGGGCTGAGGGGAAGGGGGAGCGGGAGGGGGAAGAACAAGGGAATCCATGGCTGATATGTAAAATTAAATTAAATTATAAAATTAAAAAAAAATCCTTAGTCATCAGGGAAATGCAAATCAAACTTCTTTGAGATTTCATCTTATACCTGTCAGAATAGCTAATATCTACAGAAGTGATAACTCATGCTGGGGAGGATGTGGAATAAGAGGAACACTCATGCATTGCTGGTGGGAGTGAAAACTTGTACAACCACTATGGAAATCAGTGAGGCCATTCTCAGAAAGATGGCAGTCAATCTACCTCATGATCCAGCTATACCACTCTTGGACATATACCCAAAGAATGCTCCATCCTCCCACAGGGATCCTTGCTCAGCCATGTTTATTGCTGCTCTATTCATAGTAGCCAGAGTTTGGAAAAAATCTAGATGCCCCCTCAACAGAAAAATGGATAAAGAAAATATGGTACTTTTATACAATGGAGTATTCCTCAGTTTAAAAAAAAATGAAAATTTAAGAAAAAGAATGGGGGCTGGAGAGATGGCTCAGAGGTTAAGAGCACTGGCTGTTCTTCTAGAGGTCATGAGTTCAATTCCCAGCAACCACATGGTGGCTCACAACCATCTGTAATAAGATCTGGTGCCCTCTTCTGGCCTGCAGGCATACATGCAGGCAGAATACTGTATACATAATAAATAAATCTTTAAAAAAAAAAAAAAAAAGCTGGGCGGTGGTGGCGCATGCCTTTAATCCCAGCACTCGGGAGGCAGAGCCAGGCGGATCTCTGTGAGTTCGAGGACAGCCTGGGCTACCAAGTGAGTTCCAGGAAAGGCGCAAAGCTACACAGAGAAACCCTGTCTCGAAAAACCAAAAAAAAAAAAAAAAAAAAAAAAAAAGAAAAAGAATGGAACTAGGAAAAAAAAATCATCATAAGTGAGATAACCAGACCCAGAAATACAATATGGTATGTACTCACTTATATGTAGATACTAGATGTTCAGTAGTGATTACCAAGATGCAAACTCATAGAACCACAGAGAGTAGGTATAGAGTAAAGGACTACAGGGAACAGATAAATCTCATCAGGAAAGGGAAATAAAATAGATAATTTATGGATTGATGGAGAAGGATCTGGAATGAATACAAAGTGAGGCTAGCGGGAGAGAATATGGGGAGACGTAGCTAAAATTAAGGGGCATTGGAGAGGTGTAGAAACCTAATACAGTAGAAACCTCCTAAAATATACACTTAAAGGAAGGCAATCTAAATGAAATCACCAATAACAGGGAGACAGCCATCTCATGGCACCAAACAAAGTTTCCAGCACTAGGTTTGGGTTACATCTAATTGTGATGTTAGCTTAAGGGGACTGATGGAAATCCCCCCAAAAGTCAGACTGTTGCCAAGAATATAGGAGCTAGGGCAAAACCAAATAATACTGATCTAAAAAATTTTTTTTAAAAAAAACTGGTAGTAATAAAATACCTTCTAATAATATTATGCAGTACTCATGGATCAGTGCCTTGGTCAACCCTCATCTGGGAAACTTTCTTCTGTAGTATAGAGGAACAAATAGAGAGATTCACAGCCAGACATTACACAAAATGTGAGAGATTGGAACATGCAGGGGATGTCCCCATCAAATCCTTCCCCACAGAGCTCAGGGAATCCCTGAGGAAGAGGAAGCAGAAAAAAATGTAAGAGTCAGAGGGAATGAAGGACACCAGGAAAACAAGGCCCTCTAAATCCACATGAGCAAAGCTCATATGAACTCACAGAGACTGGAGTAGCATGCACAGGGCCTGCACAGGCCAGTCTCCTCTAGGTCCTCTGCACTTAAATAAAGGCTTACAGTTCAGTGTTTTTATGGGATTCCTCAGCAAGTAAATGAGTGGGTTTCTTGTGTCTTTTCTTGGGCTCTTTTTGTGTTGGTTTGTCTTGGCTGACTTTGATGTGATAGTTGTGTTTCATCTTATATTTAATTTTGTTATATTTAAAAGTGAATAAGTGAATGTAAACTTATCCACTAGTGTAAGGTTAACAATGGAACTATCCTTTACACCAGCCGCTAGAGGGACAATCAGTTTTCTCCAACAGGATGACACTTGGTATGTTAACCACTCCTGGGCAGATCTCATGTCCAAGAGATCAACATATTGGGCTCCACAATTTTTTTTTTTTTTAGTATGTTTTCATTTGAGTAGAGTTTAGTTAACTCTCCCCCTTTTCTCTTTTTTCTAGGTTTTAGATGTTTAGTTGTATTTAGTTTTGGGGTTGTTTTCTTGAGAAAGAAATTAAGGTTGGGTGGGTAGAGAGGAGTAGAGGATCTGGGCTAACTTCAGGGAGGGGAAGAATACAATAAAAATACATTTACATTTAAAAATTGTTTTACATAGTAAAAAAGTGTTTAAAATTATTTTTAAAAAGCACCTCTGACAACAAATGTGTTTTCAAAATATCCTGAACAACTAAAATGTAAGTTCAAGCTATTTCATAATAATAGCAAAGTATTCTTTTTGCAACTCATGTTTACAGAGAATTTTTAATTTTTTATTGCCAATATCAATAAAATAATTTTTTGTTAGTGATTATGCAGATTTTAAAAATAATTCACAATAATTGTTACTGATCTTGACAGAATACTATGACACAGTTTCCTGTATTAAAAAATATACTTTCTTCTTCTCTGTTCTTGATCCAGCTGGGATCTCTCGCTCCCCTAAGCTTTCTTTCCCTCGACCCTTGCCCTTCATTACCCCCTTCTCACGTCCAGTTTGCTCATGTAGATCTCATCCATTTCTCTTTCATTGGGCAATCCCTGTGTCTTTCTTAGGGTCCTGTTTTCTAGGTAGCCTCCCTGGAGTTGTGAGTAGCAGTCTAGTCATCCTTTGTTTTACATCTAGTATCCTCCTATGAGTGAGTACATACCATGTTTGTCCTTCTGAGTCTGGGTTACCTCACTCAGGATGATATTTCTAGATCCATTCATTTGCCTGCAAACCTCATGATGTCATTGTTTTTCTCTGCTGAGTAGTACTCCATTGTATATATGTACCACATTTTATTTATCCATTCTTCAAAAAGGGACCATGATAAATGAAGAACCCATGGGAATAGGAAGAAGCAAAGTGCTAGAGAGGTCCCCAGAAATCCACAAAGATACCTCCACAATAGACTACTGGCAATGGTCGAGAGAAAGCCTGAACTGATCTACTCTGGTGATCGGATGGCCAAACACCCTAACTGTCGTGGTAGAACTCTCACCCAATGACTGATGGAAGTGGATGCAGAGATCCACAGCCATGCCCCAGGTGGAGCTGTGGGAGTCCAATCGGTGAGAAAGAAGAGGGTTTGTATGCGTGAGAACTGTTGAGACCATGATTGGTAAAAGCACAGGGACAAATAGCCAAACTAGTGGAACCATATGAACTATGAACCAATAGCTAAGGAGCCCCCAACTGGATCAGGCCCTCTGGATAAGTGAGACAGTTGATTAACTTGAACTGTTTGGGAGGCCCCCAGGCAATGGGACCAGGACCTGTCCTTAGTGCATAAGTTGACTGTTTGGAACCTGGGGCCTATGCAGGGACACTTTGCTCAGCCTGGGCGAAGGAAGGAGGGGACTGGATTGAATCTACCAGGCTTAGTTGAATCCCCAAGGCAGTCCTTTCCCTGGAGGAGATGGGAATGGGGGGATGGGCTGGGGAAAGGGCTGGGGGGGGGGCTGGAGGAGGGAGGACAGGGGAATCCGTGGCCGATATGTAAAATTAAATTAAATTATAAAATAAATTTTAAAAAAGAATATATATATATATATTTCCAGAAGTTGAAAAATACATTAGCAAAAACCCAAATTAGAAGGAGAAAAGATGTAGTAAAGAACAAAATAGAAATAAAAGAAAGATGGAGCTGAAGAAATGATAAAGAGGGTCAATGCAGCCAAGAGTTGGCTCTATAGAAAGATAAAAACACCCTCATCCAAACTCAAAATAAGAAGATCCAAGTAATATCAGAGCTAAATGCACACATGAAAGCCAGATGCTCTTAGACTGGTATCTCAAGTGGGGAGGTTTGAAAACACTGTATATTACTGAATCGTTGAGCACATCAATGATATTGCACATGCTTCCTTTGCAAATTCAGTTAGAAGAGACTTGTGCCAGTGATGAATTTACATAATGTTTATAATGTGTGGTCCCTTTTCTCCGGACCTATCCAGAGAAGTCAGCGGCTCTGATAACAAGCAATTTCCCTTGATTGACTGGACTATGCTCCTTTTTCCTTCCTTAATGTTTGTTTGAAGGAAATAACCACAGGCTTCTCTTGAATGGTGGTGCCCATGTACATGTGAGATTCTTAATACATACTTTGATCCAACAGTATTCAACAACATACAAGTTCCATCTGAGAATCGGCATGCTCCACTAACAGAAGACCCTCCATAGGTTGTGGTTCCCAACCCCCCCCCCCCGAGGCTGTCTCTATCTATCCTCATTCCAGTTATCTTCTTTTTAAAGCATATTCCTCTGCTCTCATCATTCTTTCCCTTTAAAGTAAAAGTCAACTCTAATGATTTTTGGTTTTTGTTTCAGATGATTTAAAATTTTATAAATTCAGTATCTTGTTATTAGTACTTTTTTCATAACAAAAACAAGATAGCATCATCTATTAGCTCTGTACTTTTCTAGTTCCTTCTTTTCAAATATGTGAAATAGGTTAATCATTTCAGATACATGTTGGCCATGGTGACTCACACCTGTAATCTCAGCACTTACGAAGCCGAGATGGGACAAGTCTAATTCCAGTCTGTGCTATATGGTGAATCCCACGACAATGATTATTTTTTCCTAATATAATGCATCCATTTATGTAAAAACACAAAAATTTTTAAAGCATGATTTTTTATTTTCATTCTTTCTCTCTGTCTGCCGACACCCATGCCCAGTGTGTGTATATTGGGTGTCTTCAGTGAATCTGCAGCTTACAGATTCACTAAGATGGGATAGCCAGTGAACCCCTGGGGTTCTTTCTCTACTTCCCTAGTGGGATTACAGGTGTGACCTGCAACACATGGCTCAAGTGCTCAAAACATAATTGAGCCATTTCGCCTGGCTCTTCAGGCACAATTTTTAATGCTTATTTTTCATTTTGCAAACATGAAGGACCTATATTCTTTCTGAGTTTAATGAAACAAAACAGGTAATTTTTTCTAAAGATTTAGCTAAATCTTGACTCTGGCAATTCCCTTCACAATAGTAGGTATTGCTCCCCTCCTCAATACAATACATTTTACTTTTTTATTTCAATTTTCATATTGAGTTTTCTGATTCTTTCTGCTGCATTTTTACTCACCACTTTTTAAGCATGCCTGCATTTTATCTGCCATGTGAGATCAATTTGTCCCTGTAGCAGTAGCAGGGAGACCTATAGAACATGGCTTGGTGAATGGTGCAGCTAGTTAGAGTTGTGGTATTACTAAATCACTAAATAAGTCATCGAGGATGCTGAAAATGACCAGGGAAATCCCCATGTTTAGACCACACATCCTGGGAAGGCTAGGAGAAAGAGGACTTGATTATGACCCAGTAATTGCTACAAGGAGAGGCTTGGCATTAAAATCATTTTTTTTCCTACCAGGGTGAATTCTATGGTTTAAAAAGTTTAAGCAGTTTTTAGAAAATCATTGTGATTGCAAGTGGCAGAATCTAGATATGAATCCAGAAGTTGGGGATAAGCACTTAGAAAGCCTTAGTAACTAGATCACTCAGTGGTCTAGAATTCTTTAAATTACTTTCTAATAGAAAAGAGTTCATTTTCACAGGCCAAGAAATTTACCTGCTTCCTCCATAGAGAATGAATAAATGAAAGGTTAGATCCAAAAGGTTTATGGATAAGTATGAATGTGATAGGTTTTGAAGTGATTCAATTGCTTTTGGGATATATTTGTATTTTTCTGGCTACATTTGAAATGCTCAAATAATATATTTTGGTTGTCTTCATGGAGTGAAATTCTGTGGTACATGCTGAAAAGTGCTACCTCAAGAAACAACTTTGATTTCATGGTTTTATGCAATCACCTCTTATATTATCTGGCAAGGTGTGCTTCAACATCCTGTTACCTCTGCTGAAATGACAGAAGCTTGCAAAAGATTCAAAGTCACGTGGAGTATCCCCTCCTTGACTAATGGACTTTGCTCCACAGTGACTAAAATGAGTGCTTTCAAGCAGCCTCCTGGCCTTATGCATACCTTTCCTTGCATCACTTAGCAGGACACCTTTTAATAGTCTCTCCAGACCCATTTTCTCATTAGATTTAAAGCTCTTGCAATAGGGCCACGACTCTCCGTGGTGTGAGTAATCCTAACGCCAAGCACTGCATCTTCCAAATAAGCAAAGGAGAGCTCAAAGAAGAGATGCAAGAACGGAAATTGAGGCATACTGTTCACTGTCCACTACTATATCAAAAAGTAAACTCATCTAACTCTAAAAAGCTTCCAGCCCAGGATTATGTGTGTAAATGTGTACTTTCCCATACACCAAGGACAGAAAGAGTAGTGTTGTTCTTTTAATTCAAATACATTGATTGGGAAACAAATTTAGTATTCTGATTTTAAAAGGTCTACTAACAACCTACCACCTAAGGGGTCCACTTTGAATAAACAATGTCTCTGTCCTGGCATGTATTCTTATATATTTCTTAGCCAGAAAAATACAAATTGCATATGACCTAAATGGCTGTAGTTAAAATATGTGAGTGTTCTTCCTTTGGGGCTAGCATTCTCAATTCCATGTTCTACTACAAATAAAGAAAACTTTAAAAAGATTAGGTACATTCCAGTGGTATGTCAACTAATCACTGCTTGGGAAGGAGATTTAGCCTCTTCAGGGATGAGACGATTATTGACTGTTCAGTGTACAGTGGTCAGCCTTGAAAACATATACACACTGCTAACAAAAAAATGAACTCAGCAGGTTGCATATATATATATATTTGTGCATGGACATATATACATAGACATGTAATTACACTTGTGTATAATGACAGAAATGACAAACGAGGCTATCAGCTTGAAGGTGGCATTCGAGTGAATGAAAAGAGGGGAAGGGGAATGTAATTCTAATTCAACTAAAACATCTTTATGTAAATGAAAAGCTTAGAAAACCCCCCAAAATATTGGAGGATGACACCCAGATAGCAGAAAATTGTAACTATATACTTCCCCTGTGTGTTGTCAGTCTTGTTCTTAGCTATTTATTGGGAATTTAAGGAACCTCACATACATTCAATTTTCATTTTCTAAACTTACAGACACTTAGTTACCCAATGCAATTGTAAGGAAAAGAAAGATGCTAACACAACATTTTAATTCATAGGAGCGAAAAGGTAGTTGGCCCCACTAATACATGTATACCACAGAAAAGTATGCCAGTCAACCTTGGTGGACATTTTACAAAAGCAGAGAAACAACTGAGCAGCTCCCTTCGGTGTGTTATAGACATATGTCTGTAAGATACACAATACAGACAGAATGATCATCTTCACAATGCGTTTTTCCGCTTCATTTTATTTTTGTCAAAACTCAAAATATGTTTTAAAAGCTTGCTTTGTAACTTAAGCATAAAAACATGACAGTGTCCGATAGGGGGCAGTCAAGTACTACGAACAGACGCGCCTGCATTTTTCCGGAGTTAGATTATGTTTAGAAGGATAAGGGAAGACCCTGGACACATTTTTGTATTACCTTTTGTAGAGAGAGCAAAACTAAGCAAAATAAATGAAAATACTCTTTGTCACATTTCTGTTCCCAGCTGAAAGTCAATAGGATGTTAAAGAGTCTGATTAAGTGCCACTCTGTGCCTTCTTATCCTAAAAGCGCACAGGTATGAGGCTGTAGACAACTGAGTTAGCTGTTCTGCACTCTCCAAACTCTAAAGTGGGTTCATCTCCATCTTGCAGTTCAGTGCTTCATGTAGTTGCCGTCCTCTTCTGGAAGTAGTTGAATAAAAACTGTAAAGAGTCTCACCAGACTCCTCGCCCCAGGCTTCAAAGCATAATAAAAGAGGTGATTGAAAAATGTTACTGGTGCATAATATCTTAACAATCTGTCAGTTTATCACTCCTACAGAGAAGTTGGAATAAGTGCTGGTTCTTTTGTTTTTGAAGACAGAAGTTAGGAGATGTAGGGGTGAGATTACACCCCACTGCAGGGGTGTGCAAGGTGCTTCTGCAGCACACTGGGTCTGTTCTTGAAAAGCTGCATAAAAAACCCAAATGAAACTGTGAGATAGCACCAAAAAAGAATGAAACCACTTTTTTAAAGAGGTGAGGAAAATGCTTATTTAGGCTTTGAAACTGGTTTAAAAGAGGTTGCTTTTTATTCTAATATGGCCCTTATCCTGACAGCTTAAAATCAGACCTGCACATGCCCTTGGGCTAGCTTTATAAATCCTATTAAGCACATTACATGCTAATCTCCCACCGAGTATGCCACTGAGAGTTTTCCATTGAAGCATTTCACAGTACCCATCACGCAGAACATGTGTGCTTGATTTCTGCTGCTACCACATAAGGGAACTTAATTTGTTTTTGATCTGAAAATAGGCACCTGAGCCCACAACTCAGCACCTCATTCACTTGGTAACCTGTTACAGTTATGAGTCATGAAGTCTCTTTCCGAACCGTTAAGCCGTGGCTAACTTGAGGCCTCTGAACACAGCTGCCATTGCCTTCTACAGCCTGTTTGAGTTAAGTTGAGGCCCATGATTGTAAATTCCTGCATGTGGGTTGCACTCAAAACTGGGGCATAGATCAGCAACTTGAGAACAACAATTTGAGAAATATCTGAGCATCTTGAAATACTTTACTTTCAGGAAGAATAGGTAAATAATTTTAACTAAGTTTTCTTGGCACCAACATAGTTTATATGGCTAAAGGGAGGTTTCTAGGATATTCTTCCCAGAAATAGTTCTCTTATTAAATTTCTTAGGAAGTTCATTCTACATTTGATTTGGAATTCACTACTGTTATGAGCTGTGTGGGGGGTGAGTGAGGATTGGCTTCTGAGCTGTAAAAACAGTCAGCTGTTTGCGTTGTAACATCCCTAAGGCTACATCGTATATTACTTGAAACATGGATGGTCCTAGAAAATTCCTAGCTGACTTTCAGGTCTGGGGATGAGATATACTTTAGCTCATTTTATTCCATGTGAACAACAGGATGTGTTACTTTTGTAGTACTATTTTTCCTGTGGTTTGATGTTTCTCTCTGGAAATATATAATTGATTCATGTGATCAGTCTTTGATGAAAACTGAAAACTGATATACTCCATAGACAATTTATATCTCTGAGTGTGTGTCCATATTCGGTTTTATCCATATACATTACTCTTTACTATTATTGTTGTTATTTGTTGCAACGCAGTTTTCAGAGAGAGTCAAGTAAGAAGCACAGGGGTGACCTCTTGCATGCCTACTCACTATTCACATTCTTTTGAAAGAAACAAAGGAGGAAATTGTGCAGTTTTGACAGTGACCTGAAAGCCCAGAACTGATGCTGCCTTAGCAGTCTGTAGATGCTCCTCCAAGGGAAGAGGAACCCAGAAGAGTACAGTGTGGGCTTGGTCTTCTGCTCAACCAAGCATCTGTCTATTGCCTCTGCCTTTGCTTCTGTCTGGATGTGAATAGCATTATACTAAGTCTCATTTTTGTGATGCTTCTCTAGTAGGATTTGCAGAATGCTATGAATGATATCCTTGGACAAGTCTATTTACAATGCAGACTGTAGCAATGGAAAGTCATAAAAGCATTTAATGGTCTTTCAACTATAATTTAACTTTGCCAGGATTCATGCATAAAATCACACATTTTCACAAATCTTGATAAATATATCTAGGTCCAAATGTCACTATTTTTTTTCCTACAAAGAAAGACTTGACATAAAATTAGGGCATTCTGTTCTGGGCTAAAAAGCTCCTTTGCATTTAAGTTTTTATGGTGATTAAAAAGTATAATTTTCATAGTAGAAAAACACTTTTAGAGGGCAAGAGACATTTTCTATGTGAGAGAATGAATTTTATTTTACTTAAAAATGGGATGTTTTTGGGGAAAGTGTGAGTTTTTCTTCAAACAGAACTGTTAAAATGTGACTCGAGTAAATTCCCTTAACACACACTTATTTGGTACTTAGTTCTGACAGACACTGTGCCCAAATGGAGATGTGACAACCTCCCAAGACCGGCTCCCGTTTAATTAAGCCAGGTGTGAGTCAAAGAAATGTCTGGTGATTTTGGTTGTTGTTTCTTCCCTTTATTTATTTATTTTTTTGACCTTTACTTCTATTTACTGTTTCTTGCTTTAATTTACTATAGAAGGACCATTTCCGGTAAAACAACTAAAAACAATTACTCTGTTCAGAAATCTAAATGCAACAAAGCAACCCCATTTGAAAGTAGAAACAGAAATCCCTACTGAAACTAGCTTAATAAACCTCACCAAGATGTAGTCTAGATGGTAGCATCAACACCTGCTATTGAAGTCAGGGATCGTTTTCTCAGTAACTGTTCTTATGCTTCGACCTGACCTCTGTCTTTGTCATCGTATTGCCCTGTTTATCTTTGATGCAAGGATGTGTTCCATGACAGACGGACCAGGGAACAGCTGATACAGGAAAGATTAACAGGTTCAGTGGATGCACTGAGAAGCCATTAATCAGCAGCATGGTTTCTCTAGGCGCCGTTTACAGGAGAAATCCACACAGAAAGGCTTTTAAAAAGCATTTGGTTGGAAATTATGAAATGCTAAAGGCCACACAAAAGGAAACAAGAAATATATGGCTAAGTCCATATTTTTAATTATCAAATATAAAGTGACAAAGGTTTTGAAAGGCTTGCCACTGAGTTTCCAATAGAATGAACTGTAGTGAGCATACGTGCATCAAAGATGAATAAAAGGCTTCCCATAATTCTCTTTTCGTCATGTGATATTGTGAGACTCCCCAACAGAAGATGGTCCCCAGGTACTGATGAATCAGTAACGTTACCACAGAGAACCTGTGGGTATGTTCTGAATTCTGCTTGACTTAGAGATAGCAACCTGGTTGTAGATCCTAAGTGACATATGCTTGCTGACAAAACTTGTTCCAGCACGAAAGGTCTTTACTTGTATTGTCTGAAATCTCAAAGTGCAATGGAAATGGGAGTCCTATCTTAGTCAAAGTTTACCAACGCTGCATCCGGAAAACATATGCTAGTAATTTTATGAGTTTTCCTTTCTAATAATTCCCCCTTTTTGGTGTCAAGTCTGCATGTTTGGAAGCATGGTACTTACAGTGAGCTATTTATCACATAAATGGTATGTGATTTGGATTATATATCCATTTCATATAGTCATTATTGTTACATGTGCTGAATGGGTGTCTAGCATATACATAGCCCTACTGAGAGAATAAATTCAAGCTCTCCAAGCTACCACTAAGGGAGATAACTCTAAGGAAATATGAGTAAAAGCGATTATGTAATCTAGTAGTTAGGAATAATATTCAAGGGCAAATTCTGCCATTAAAAAGATATGTGATCTCAGGCTGCTCACCTTTCCTGTCTTTAAAGTTTTCATTAGATAAATGTGGTGAATTGGAATAGATGATTTGAATGTCCCTTCCACTTCCACCAACTTAAAAGTTTTTAATTATAATTAAGGAGCAGAAAGATGATGACCGAGAGAACAGAGGTCAATATTACTGGGCAGAACAATGCCACAAGGCCATAATCAAAGTGCATCCTATCCTGGACCACTGGCAGACTTCCCTCAGCAGGACTCAGTGAGTTTATTCCAGCATGGGAGAGAGAAGGCACTATTAACAGAGCCACAAGCATGCCAGTCAGTGTCTAAAAGTATCCAAGGAGCAGCCTTCCCATGAATACTCGAACTGAGCTCTCAGGGTAGCTACCTCAGGAGTGGAGTCATAAAGTTTGGTAAGTTTTTCACATTTCTGATTAATCCACAAAGAGTCACAGTATTACACATTGAGACTTCTAACTCCATGTCAAAAATGTAAACTAGGACTTGTATCTGAAAGCTATATTATTATGAAATATAATCTATAAAGAGAAAAATTATAGTATATTTTTAATATTTCAAACTACCCTTCTTTATGTTAGAAGTTTATACATCAAGAGTCAAGGAAAATCTAGAGCAATCAAATGTGGCCTAAAAGCTTTATTATTTATCTTTCAAAAGCTGTGGTTGACATTCAGTTAGGCTTTTGCTGATAGTATATATATATATATATATATATATATATATATATATATATATATATAAGATATTTACAAAAACATCAGTAAAAAGAAACAGAGGCATAAAGAGAAGGAAACAGAGAGATATTTTGGTCACATTTTTATCTTTTCAAGGGAATTCTGAATATTTGGCAAATGGTGGCAACTAAGATACATTAAATCTTATTTATCTCAATCACATCTCCAAATCCCAGTTGAACAAGCATAGTGCCAAAAGAAACCCCATGTTTGATGGGAAGAACCAACATGTGCTATAATTATAAACTATCACGAACCTCCACTTTTAACTTACATTTTTCAATTTTAAAGCATTGAGGATGTGACAATGGATACTTTTTCTTCAATCCTCCTCCTGCTCCTCCTCCTCCCCCTCCTCCCCTTCCTGCTTCTGTGTTGCTCCCTGGCAACTTGGCAATGTTTCTTCCTGGAGAGGCAGAGTGAGAGAATCTCAGTACCCTGGGGCAGTGTTTATGTAACTCCCTAGCACCCTAGCAACCCAGACTTGGGGGCAAATTCTCCTGCATATTACTCTCTAGTGAGAGGTGGCCAGACTCAGTGTGTTCTTTATACAAAATTCCTCTTCTTCACTCACATCTGAGGTGGGGAGTGTATAAAATGATACCAGGGATAGTAAAAGTCCCCAAGAACACCAATGATAAACAGCAGAAATGAAATGTTTCATCACATACAGGCAGGGCGGCTCTAAGACAAAGTGTAAGATTATAAATGACTGATTGTCAATAGCCACCTAATGTCATAAACTATATAGAAAGAGTGATAGGTTTTATTTTAATTTGTTTCACTGAGAAAATGTAAAATATTCTATAGCTTGATAAAAATGTATTTGACTTGTTAATGTTAATAACTGATGATAAGGAAATTATAATGGCTCATAAGAATAAAAAAATAACTATTTATTCTTCATCAGAACATATTTTATTAATTTCTTTTCCATGAGAGCATATATTATGGAGAAATAAATTTATTTATAGAAAATTATGTTTATGTTACTTTTATACATATAATCTATTAAATTAGATGAATACTTAAAACCTAGGAATACATTATTTAATTTAAGCTCAAGTTTTTTTTCTAGATATTTGTACCACAGCAGAACTCATAATAATAACCACATCTTGTGATAAATTGATTGTTTTTAATAGATGTTTGGAAGAACCACTTTATGCAAATGATCTGATGCGAGGTGCACAATTTCTTCCCATGTCATTTCAAACTAGCTTTATTTAACTTTCTGATGCAATGAAACCCCACTATTTCCTATTTAGTCTGCTTATTATGTATTCTAGATGAACTGGTCATATGCGTTAACTGGGCCCCGAGTCTAAACCCTCTTTCTAAAGTATCCACTGCAAACAAACATTTCAGTGCAGGTGTCTGTTCACTTAGCAGGGATCTGTGCAAGGTTCCTACACTCCTGCCAAACTGCTGGAGGAATTTCTCTTATAGTAGGGCCTGTATCACATCTCCTTGTTGTCTTCCACTAAAATGTCTCCACTTGTATTCCACAGAAAATGTTCAGTGGAAGCACAGTCACGGTGGAAATTAGATACAGTGAGTTACCCCTCACCAGCAAGCACACTGTCCCTTACACCTAAACTTCTGAATATGCTGTGTTGGTTGTAACACTAATTTGAGTCATGTGCTATTCACAGTTTATGGTTTGATATTTTTTATTGCTTTAAACACTCTTATTTTGCTTCACTGTTCTATGTTTGGGCAGAACAGTTTCAATTTCTTTCATTCAAGGAAGAAAAAAAAGTAGGTCAAACGGTCTGAGACAGTCCATGTTGCTTTTACTGTGCTCCTGCATTTCTAGGCTCATTCTCCTGGAGTACTGCCTGCATAGAGTGGAGCATGCTGAAACCTCAGCACCTCCTGGGTTTTTTATTACACTGACTACCTTTCCCAGATTTCCCTTTTCAAGTTTGCTTGGTGCTGCTGAGGCCAAAAAGAAGTTGCCTATCAAGAGTGTGTGGGGTCTCACCCTGACTGCCTCTGTTACCTTGTCTAGGTGGAGGGCAACTGCATAGAGCAGTGTGGAAGAGAGTCTGATATTGTCAGCATGGCTTGCTTCCCCTTGTTTTTTGGGGGGGCGGGGAGTGGAGACCAAGGGACGGGGTGGAAATTTCATTGTACCTTATATCACAGTTGCCTAATTGAGGAAAGATATATACCCAGTCTATCTCAGTGGATAATTCCACAGGCTGCAGATGTCTTGTGGACCCATGAGAAACACTACTTTGCATTCACAATTACCATTCTTTTGAACTTCATCATTTATTCCTAAGTTTGTGATTTTGTTTTTTAATAGGAAATTTCCTTCCTATTTGGTGTATAGCATTATGAAACAAAAAAAATATAGGGGCTATTAAGTGTAACAATTAGAAGAAAATAAATCATATACTTGCAAATATTATATGTAGTGGGTCCTGAATAAATAAATGCACAAGGCAAAGTAAAAATGAAACTTTTCAAAATGAAAAATGTGACATAAGTATGTAAGAAAAGTCCCATCTTCCAGATGCCTGGCATTGTACTCCAAAGTTCCCTTTGTGCACTTCGGTTCTGTCTAATCTTAATGGCTTCTGTTCTGGACTGCCCAAAGATGACTCTCAAGACTTTTATGGTCATTTCTAGGACTTATTTCTCCCATTCATATGTAAGTTTCAAGCCTGACAGTGCATGAACTCTTTAAAATATCGTTCCTCTTCTAAGTATCTTTTGCCTTGTTTTTTTTGTTCTTGCAGTTTTCTATGTATTTGGTTTTTTCAAAACAGAGTTTCTCTGTGTAGCCCTGGCTGTCTCAGAAGTCGCCTGGAACTCAGAGATCCACCTGACTTTGCCTCCATTGTTGAGATTAAAGTCATGGGCTACCACACCTGGCATCTGGTTTTAAAATATTAAAATGTAAGATATTTTTCCATAGAAAAACAATGACTTATATTGCTGTGAAGAAAGTCACCCCTCAACTCTTAAGATACCCTAGTTTTAGCCCAATAGTCATTTCTGAAGGGCGGATTAAGTTCTAAATACCAGAATTACCATGTGATTTTTAAAGATCACAAAATCAGCTTAAGCTGTGTATATGTACTCAATATATGCCTAAATATTTTACAGACTCATTTAGATACATCTCATGGTTTCAGAAAGTTCCCAGACTGTCAGTGCAATATAGGAAATAAAAACCACACAAAACTACCTCAAAACCTTAAAATGGCTCAAGGTATCCTTTTAAACAGAAAATTCAGACAAAACTCATTGGCAATCGTTGCTTTAATATGACCAGCTTGGGAGCCTGGATGGCTGCACTTATCTTGTCGCCCGCCGGTGTGTGTGTGTGTGTGTGTGTGTGTGTGTGTGTGTGTGTGTGTGTGTGTTAGTGACTTTGGGAGTTTTGGTTTTGTTTCTGCTGAGTCACTAATTTTGCAGCTCTGTCCCCAGGTGCCACTCAGCATAAAAGTTACTAGTGCAGTTGAAAAAGCTCTGTGAGCTGTCAAGTGGAGGAAACCACTTCCCTAAGAGAAACAAGGTCCAGGCTTGCATTGGCTCCCCGGAAAGGAGCTTCCTTGCAGCCCAGGCATCAAATCTGCTTTGCCTGGGAAGCCACTCGCTGGGACTTCTCAGCTGGCTGGTGATGCTTTCTGGCGCCTGGCTGGCTTGGCCCACTGCAGTCCCCCCTCGCTAAGGACCCAGATCCCTACCGAAACAGCAAGGAGTTACTTTCTCTTCAAGGAGGCTGAAAGAGCAGTGATTTGTGGCATTCTCATTTGAGGCTGTTTCCCTGTCGTGTTAACCGCCTCTTACTAGTAATAGATGTGATTTCTGTGAGCGACGGAGGGGTATACGAAGGCCTCGGTGATTAATAAGTGAATTCCCATCGGCGGGCATCTCTCTGCCCCTCTTGCGTGATGTAAGATCAGACCTACCCCTGCATCGAAAAGTCCAGACATACAGCGCCTGGCTGGGGCTCGCACGCTCTCCGCAGGCGTGCTTCTGCACACCTTCCACATTCTGCTCGTAGCAGAGCAAGGCGGACTGGCTGGACCCACCGACCCAGGGATTTCCAGTGACATTTGTAAATGACGCGGCTCTGTTCCAGGCTGCCAGCCGCCGCGGCCGGGCCAAGGGTGCCGCCGCCCAGCAGTCTGCAGCACAGGCTCGCCGGGAAGATCACCATGTCCCAGTTGCTTCTCGCCATCCTCACTCTCTCGGGATTATTGCCTAACGCCAAGGTGCTGACTGTGGGAGCTGACCAAGGTAAGTGCCACGACCACCCACTTTCCCCATTTCCTCCCTTGGCTTTCCTACTGGGTGATGCTGGCAGACAACTGAGTGTGAAACTTAAGTCCTTGGCAGCCCCGCTCCCGGGACCCGCTGGCCACTGTGCGCTAGCCTCCTGGGGGGAGAGGGTTATTGGAGGGTTTCTGAACTAGGTGCCAGAGTGTTCCGCACCCCCCCCCCCCATTTTACCCTTGGTCATTTTCAGGTCCTGATTTTGTCTGTCCCCCTTTCCCCCGGGATCATTTGGACTTGGCTGTGCCTTCTGCCAGGACATCCCAAGCGCTGCAGATGTTGGATCAGAATTCGCGTTTCTTTGAGACTCCCTTTGGCGCTGGCTCTCAGCTGAGATTCTCATGATTCTCTGCCATAGACAATTACTCTCCCAACTTAGCTCCCGGTTTACTTCCTCAGCTGTGCATCTGGGGAGAGGTGTCAGAGCTCCCTCCCTCCCTGAGTGTCTCTGTCGCCTTTTGCTGGGCTGACTTGGGTTGGGTAGGCAGCAGAGAAGCCCTTAGGGCTTTTCTGAGAGCAAGCACCTGCTTGAACTTGCCTTTTCTGACAGGGAAGGTCTGTGACCCAGCACCAGGGTACCTTGATAGCCTTATCAACTGGAGAGCCCGATTCTGTCTAGCCTAGCACTTTGTGCTTGCTTCTTACCAAACAGCTGGGAATGGTAGAAGTTCAGAGGGGAAAGGTTATAGGGGAGCCCAGAGAGAAGGTAAGGATTATAAACCAAGGTTCTGAAACTTTTGACCTGGAAACGCACAGTTCCTCTTATCAGCTTACTATCATTGACGAGGATATGTGGGTTAAAAGGGGAAAGGGGGAAATCATAGCAGAGGAACGTTTGCACACGGCTACCAGGCTTGGAAGGGTTAACTCCTTAAAGGAAAATTAGAAGTATCATAAATCCTGAACTGAGCTCACAACGATCATACAATTCAGCTTTTTAACTTAATTAGGAAAGAGAAAATAAACAAGCAAAAAAATTAAAAACCTCATATACACAGATGCCAATGCACGCAAATAGGCAAGGTCTTGCACTGTGCGATTCAGTCGGTTTAGGTATAAGGAATTATAAATTGACTATGAACTAGTTTCATTATAGGACAGCACCGGGTGGGTTGTAATGATCCTATTTAACCGACTCTTGGCAACCAGTCCTGTAATGAAACTAGTTCATAGTCACAGCAGGCTCACACGTGTCATTTCTAGGAGTGGCACTGGTAATCTTTCAGGTGCACCGCTGCAGAATCATAAAGATTCCGAACTTGCTTAAGTTGCCTTGAAGTTGCTGTGGAACAGTTGAAAACGGTGCAGATAAAATGGAAGCATGTGGCTCTCACTTGAAATGACGGTGGCTTTGATCTGCCACAGTCGCTCCTCAACCTTCCTTAGCAAGAACGTTTGAAGTTAGGCTGAAGCACATGAGAAGGTACAGCTTCTGGCCCAGAATGCTGGCAAAACAGGCTACAGGCTGTTGGTACTGGTTTCCCTGAGCACCCCCCACAACACACACACACACACCTGGAGTCTGATCTCACCTCCTAGCTCAGTGCTTTGTGTATTTTTGTAGCATACTGCTGCTGCTCCCTGAGAGGAACGACTGAATATCTTGAGAGAAGTTTGTGCACAATAAATGAATAAATAAATAAATAAATAATATAAATCAGCTTTCTCAAGATGTAAGAAATTAACATAAAAGAATGGTATTTAGTATCAATTTAGTTCCAGAAAAGAGAGGAATATCTAAGTTATCTAAGATCACATGGAAAATAATTGTTAGTTTTTATGGCTTAATTGAGTGTTAATATCAGTTGAAAAATCATCAGAAGTACTTTATCATAGAGTGCAAGCATATATAGTTGCCGACCAACACTTACTGAGTTCTATCGCATCTAATCGAACTCTTAAAAATTGAAACCAGTTAAAACTGTGACAACTAGCTATCAAAACTGCAAGAGTAGTCCTTGTATTCTTAAGAGGGGAGAGGAGGGAAGGAAGGAGGGAGAAAGAGTCTTGTTAAACATTTAAAATGAGAATGTAGCTGCATTATGACAGATGTCCCCCACTGAGATGCTGACGGTGAAGACAAGGCATATAACCCAAGAACAAGGTTAATGAGATGTAGCTGCCTTCAGGCTTGTGGCAGTGCCAATGGGCCTTGAAGAAGAGAATAGATGTGTGAAAATACTGGTGAGTTTAATAGTGTAAGGGGGAGTTTTATGTCTTAAAGTGTGAAACCATGTCTGGGCTCTCCAGAGACTAGAGGTAAAGGCAGCTTCTCATTCTAGGGAAAGGTACTGGGATCTTCTCTACTGTGGCATCCTTGTGAAGTTTTTGAGCAGATGCTAAACTCTTTTACTAGCTAAAACAAAACAAAAGACAAAAATAAAACCAACCATACTTCAAACTCATTTGTATGTTTAGTTTTCAATCCCATAGACATCTGCCTGTCCTTCAATTACACATGGTTTGCCTAGTTTATATTGATTTTTATACTGTCAAAATAATGTATATGCCAGCTCTTATTAGACTTCATTGTATCTGAAAAAGGAAATGTCTTTATAACTCTTAACAGCCAAAAGGAGGATAAATCAGATTCATTTAGAATCAACTAATTTGTCATTTAACGATGTCATAGCATATCAAAGTACTGCTTGATAATGGTTAAGACTTAAAAGGAAGTGTGTTTTAAATTGTCACATTTTCTGAAAAGAAAGGGAGGTGGGAGGGAGAGCTAAGACAAGTTAAAAAACTCGAGGCTGATAAGATGTGAAGACATATTTCCAAATAATTAGTGTTCATGCTGCTTCTGTCCTTTTATTGTGTCTGCTTAAAACCATTAAAAAGCAGCAACTATTTATGCTGCAGTTTTCAACTTCTTTCTCTTAAAGAATGTACTGTAATTCACATGTCTGTGCAATTCATATCTCATTTGATAAAATGTTCAGATTTTGCTTTGAAGAAGTCTCTAAACTTTGACTCAGCTTCCTCCCAACTTCTAAACTTAAATTTAAATAGGAGAACAAAAGAAAAAAATATAAATATGTTAGAACAATAAGAAAGAATTACACAAAAAGAGTAAAAGGGGAGAAATGTGCTGGTTGAAAAAGATGTTATCTTTAGTTAAAATAGTGATTTCTTGCACACTTTGTCTTTCAATTTCCTAATGACTAGCCTATGAAAATATTTTAGTATAGATATACTTTAAAGCAACTTACATCAATGTTACCCTGTTTGCAATTTATACCTGTAAGAAGGGAGAATGCATGAGACTGTCACAGAAAAGTAAAGTACTAACTACTCTGGAATTATTAATATGGAAGCTGCTTTTAAGTAAATGTGAAAGAAATTTTATGATTGCTTCTAGGTGATATCACTAGTGTATTCTTAGGAATGAAATGACCCTTTATAAATGCTGTTTGTCAGCAAAGGCAACGGTATACAGAGATTTCCAGTGCCCCTCCATTGGATCCATAGTATTCATTACTTTTTAGTTGCTTTGTTGATCTCTTCTCAGGACCTATTCCATACCATAAAGATAAGATCCATTTAGAACTGCATGCAGTGAACAGAGGTCGGTCTTTGAAAGGACATGCAAGGCTTCAGGACCTTCACATTTTCTTTCTATTCCATGCTGGAACATGACCTTTATCCTAAAAATATCATTGGGTTTGTTTCTGCAGCTAATTCTTACGTCTTACATGAACTACACCCCCATCTTCGACTCTTTTCTGGTTAAAGGGAATCTGTGTGGGAAAAAGCTCCAGTCAGACATAGGGATAGATTGTTCTGCCTTCTATGCCTGTCTGTCAAAATAGTTCTTGTACAGAGGAAACACTTGTCTTTATTCCAGATAGATACATTCAAAGAAAGTAGAATTAATACTAAACGTTAAACATGCTTGTACCAACATGGTGTCACTAGTCACACCAATGCAGTAGCAAGTAGATCCTACCCACATATGAAATTTGGATTTACATATCTTCCTCAAAATGACAGCTTTGATGCAAAGACCACAACATACCACTCTGGTCTCAGAATTACAGACACTGTTTACTAAATCAAAGTTTTTATTTTTTATAATTGCAGATCAAATGTCTATTTTTTTGTGATGAGTGCCTTCCTGAGAAACAAAACTAAACACGTGAAATGGAAAACTATTGAAATATTCCTTGACCTAAAGCAAGAAGTGCTCTAATGAGTTTCCGTATGGCTGATGTTTTGCTTTCACACAGTCCGGAAGTGGAAGACACAAATGTCCAAGTGCTTTTGCCCCATTTCTGCTTTTCTGTGCAGGGACTGAAGCCAGTGTCTCTCTCAGGTTAAGCCTATGCTCTCACTGAGCCCCACCCAGTCCTGAGCAACTGCCTGTGAAAAAGCCTCAAACGTTTGCCATTCAAATGGTTTCTAGTGGCTGGAATGGCAACAACGAGTGCAGGCACAATCAAGACCTCAGAATGACTTAGCCAGAACGTACCACTGGCCGTGTCCGTCTCAGAAAACCATTAGATTTTATACGGAAGCCTTTCCTAAAGTTTACGGCAGACATCTAGCTTGCCAAATTTAACCTGATAATAATGACAAATATTATGTACACACCTCAGTGCACAAAGAAAGGAAATTCAAAATTTAGTTTTTTGTTCTTTTTACTTTTAAGATGGGTGACAAATTAGTCTCACTAGCTAAGGCTGAAAGTGTGAAGCAACACCTTGCTCTGTTTCTACTATCCTGTGAATCCATAAACCTACATTTAACCCAGAGGCATGGAAATTAAACTCCTACCTACCTTTGTGGGGGAAATATCCTAATAGTTAAATATTAAACAATGCCAAGTACAGAAATATCTGTAGAATTTTTTAAAATTAATATTTGGTCCAATTCCTAAATATTTATTTAAATAACTTTTAAGGTGCATCATGCTCACAATAATGTCAAGTCACTGTTTTCAATCTTATCTGATCTCCCATTTCAATAACAGTGATTTCACCAATCACTGTTTGATATGAGCCCTTCATGTCAAAGAAAGAGGAATGAACCCTCCGGAAGATCCCATCACACATCAGTAGAAACAACCTGAGAAATGTACATGCTTTCTTCTATTGAAGGGTTTTCTTCCATGAACTGTCTGCACAGCTTTAGAGCTATGTTTTCCCTAATAAATGATTTGGTGGCCTCTTCCATCTCTTCTGGTACAACTACATAACTGAGTCAGAAAATATATATTATTTATTGCACTGCTCTGAATTCAGCAGTATCACAAAATGCAATTCTCCATTTCATCTCTTCCTTTTCTTCCTCTCTTCTACTATCCCTTTGTTTTCTACACCTCCTTCCTTCTTTCTGTTTCTTTGTACCCTATTGGTTTAGACTGTCTCCACAGAAACACAATTAATTTCATTGAGTTTCTTGAGTAAACTCATTGATGGAATTAACTAGTTCCTAAATTAAAATTAAAACTATTAGAAAAGAGTCCAGATAGATAGACCAGTTGTCAAATAATGATACTTTGTTAACATCTGGGTTTTCCTCTCAACTTTTCCCAAACTAGTTCTAAATATATAACACTTTTCAGAGATATTTCTCCTATAGAACCAGTCATTTCAATTAATGCAGTCTTAACACTGGCTCTTTTGTTTACTCTTACTATTTTTAGATTAGGTTAAATATACTCATGTTTAGAAAAAAATTATTAATAGATGGATAATGTTATACTGATATTCTGTAGAGAAGTCAAAAGTCCTTATGTAGGTGTTTTGAGAAAGGACAGTTTCTTCTAACTTTAAGTAAGGAAAAGAAATAAAATCTTGTGGGAGAAGATAGGGCATATTTTGCCTTGCTAAACTACCAGCACTGCATTTTATCTCAAAGTGTATTCTTATTAACAGCCAGACATCTATTTCCTGAGTTGCATGCACTTCATTGTCCTGGCTGGCTTAGCCTTCAGACCAAAGACAGGTATTGTTGAAGAATGACCTCATTTTAGTGGAACGAATGAGTCTCTTCTTTACGGAAGATCAAGGTTCTACAGTCCTTCTCTTGTTTTATTCTTACCATCAATAGGATGTTCCTTCCTAACTTTCCATGTAGCATTTCCATCCTTCTAGCTTCAAGACAGCTTAACTTTAGAAATATGAACACATAATTCCTTAAGAAATTTTCTACCGCTGAGTTTTTCTTTAATGACCATTTGTCATCTTATCCTTTTCTTCTTAATGTGAGAAAAGAGAACTGAAGATGAGGGTAGGGGCCAGAGGAAGAGAAATGAAACTTAGTTGTGGATGCTGTGAGGGCTCCCAGGGTATTTCAAAGGTATTTATAAAAAAGAAAAGCCATAGGTATAATGCTGAAAACATAATTGTATTTGGAATGTTCTATTTTCCTTAGGAATTATGATGTTTAAGGCTAAGACGGACAAAGAGTCTGAGAGAGAACTTTGACATTGAAATTTTTGGTCCTACCAACATAGATCTAATATTTGCATCAATTAGTAATCTCAAAATTTGATAAAATATTAAGTCTTATCATTTTAAATCTGGGATTTCAGGATATCTAAATTATTCTATGCATTTCCCAGAGTTTTTAATGGCATATTTTTATGTTCAAAAATACTAAGTATACTTTAATATAATTATTCTACTTTATTCAATGCCATTAATTTTAAGGCACTTTTCTCATGTATTATTTCTGAAAATGCAGTGATAATTGTACCAGCTCAGCAGACCCTTGCTTTATGAGGTAAAGGTGTTATGGATTGTTGTAGGGGGAAGTTTTCCTGTGTCCTGCCTGGTCCTGCAAACACTCGATCCTAAGTAAACACACAGAGGCTTGTATTAATTACAAACTGTATGGCCTATGGCTCAAGCTCATTATTAACTAGCTCTTACAACTAAGCTCAACCCATTTCTATTAAGCTATGTTTTGCCATGTGGCTTCTTAGCATTACCTGTTCTCTCACATCCTGCTTCTCCTGGCAGGGCTCGCAGTGTCTGTTCTGACTCCACCCTTCTTCATCTCCATCTTCTGTTTGAATGTACCACCTAACCTTATTCTGCCTTGCCATTGGCCAAACAGCTTTATTTATCAACCAATAAGAGCAAAACATATTCACAGCATACAGAAAGACATCCCACAGAAGATTGTGATCACTCGTCATGGATATATTGAAGATTTATGCATGGCATTAAAGACTCACAAATCAAGCAATTTTTTAGCCATTTTATTATCATAATTAGAAAGACTATTTGATCATCTGCATAATACTGATGGGATGAAAGTTTAATAATATACTTATGTTATTTGTGAAAAGAAGGTGTTTTTCTTGAGTATATAATTAAAAAACAGGTGTACTTTAAAACTTTAATATTTTTCTTTGTCATATTTTATTTTTTATTAGTCAAATAGTTCTGTCAGATATTTTGAAATGAATCATGAGAGCAATAACTTTTGTTAGCTTTCTTTTAGCTCCTTTTCCTGCTTCCATTACTATCAGAATACAAGGCCAAAACAACAACAACAACAAACCAAAAAAAACAAGGCCAGGGATTTTATATTACCTATGTTTTATCTAGGTTGCCTATGTTAATATTCCCCAAGTTTTACAGAATTCTGCTCTAATTCTCTATACAAAAAGAAATATTGTCAGTTCCTAGGAGCTTCCACAATGGTACAGAAAATAGTATTTGTAGAAAACATAATGGATCCTGTATAGAATAACATAAATTCATATTATTATTAACTGTAATATTAGCACCATGTAAAGTGCTAATAGTAAGAAATCTATAGCATTACATTTACTGAATTTTTTCCCCTTTGAAAACATGTTGATTCCAAAAACAAATCCATAAGATTTGGGTCTTTTATTTACTTAAGGACTCATTCCACAAAGTTGAGTAAGCTGATGGTGAAAAATATTTAGATGTTGCAAATGAAGCAAGCGGCAAGTTAGATAATACAGCTGAGCCATGGGTGTCTAGTATGAGAAGCAAGAAGAGACAGGCAAGAAGCAACTGACATAGGAAATATGTGCCAATTATGTTACAAAGAAAGAAAAAAGTCAAGTGATTAAAATAAATGCTTTGGTGGTTGTAATCATAGAAATTATTTGAGCCAGTTGATATGTCTGCTACAAACAAGTGACAAGGGGGACCACCCTTCAAAATGGAGAAAGGAACTTTTCACGTAAACCTTGAGAAAAGATCATTAGCTCATCCTTGAAGCATGAGAGAAGGCTTGCATGTCTGGCATGAACTGTATGTGTTTAGTACAGTAAGGAAATCAGGTTAGGTCAGCTATCTCAATGACAATAGAGGGGAGGGGTGTAGGTTTAGTGCTGGTTAGAATAAGTAGTAACTAGAACTTGACTCAGAGATGACATCATAGAACTTGCTTTGTTAGATTATGCTTTCCGCTACACAAAGAAGAGAAGGAGACAGAGTTCAAGGGTCATTGAAGTCTCTGGGGAGAAGGTTGTGTTGGTTTGAAAAGAATGATAATGGTGAGACAGGATCAGGATGGAACAGACTTTTAAATCTTTTATTTATTTTTTAATTAATTAATAATTCTTCTCTCATATATTACATCAGAATGCAGTTTTTTCCCTCCAGATCCACTCCTACTCCGTTTCCCTTCAGAAAAGAGCAGGCTTCCCAGGGATATCAACTGAACATGGCATAACAGTTTTCAGTAAGACTAGGTACGAACACTCATATCAAAGCTGGACAAGAGAGCACTGCAGGAGGAAAAGGGTCCCAAAAGCAGATGAAAGAATCAGAGACAGCTCCAGCTCCCACTGTTAGGAGTCTCACAAGAACACTAAGCTACACAACGGTAAGACATAGGCAGAGGGCTTAGGTCAGACCCACACAGGCTCCCTGATTGTTGCTTCAGTTTCTCTGAGCCCCTATGAGCCTTGGTTAATTGATTCTGTGGGCTATGTTCTTGTGGTGTCCTTGACCTCTCTGGCTTTTATAATCCTTCCTCCCCCTCTTCTGAAGCTTTGCTTAATGTTTGGCTCTATGTCTCTGTATCTGCTCCTATTAGTTGTTAGATGAAACCACTCTGATGACGATTATGCTAGTCTCTGGTCTATGAGTATAGCAGAATATCATTAGGAATCATTTCATTAACTTTTTTTTTCTTGCCTGTCCTGATTGGTTCAATCTTAGGTCTCTGGGCTATTCAGCATCTGGTTCCTGGTCATCCAGGCATTGTCAGTCATGGGCTCCCTCTAGGGGAGTGGGTCAAAGTTGGAGCAGTCATTGGTTGGCCACTCCCACAAGTTCTGTGCCACTTTTACTCCAGCACATCTTGCAGGCAGAACAAATTGTACCTCAAAAGTTTTGTGGCTGTGTTGGCATCCCAGTCTTTCCACTGGAAGCCTTGCCTGGTTACAGAAGATGAACGGTTTTAAGTAGATTTTCTGCAATAATGAAATCTAAGCTGCTCAGTACATAGGAAGATGGAGCATGAAGTGAAGTGCCTGTCCTTAGTTTTTAGAAGTAAATGTGGATATTCTAAACAGCAGAACTCTTTGTTTATGTTGTTTAGGAATGGATGCATTCCACCTTGGAATGCCTCTCATTGGCTTGCACATGTTCTAATTCACCACAGTACATGCCACCAAGTGATTGTGTTTGATCCTGTAATATGTTTTGTCACAATAATACCTTTGAACTTATGTTTCAGAACATCAAATACCATTGTCCCTCTTACTCATTTTTTAGGTATACTGTATCTGGAACTCATAGAAGCTAAGTCAGCATTCTTTGTGGGTTATTTAAAACAATGCATTTAGGAACATTAAGAACATTCTAAGTATTGGTAAATATACAGCAATTATTTTTTGCTATTTCTACCAATTTAAACCATTGCAAAAGCAAAAGGAGGAGGAATTGGCCCATGGAGACTCATTTGTGTTTTATTCCTGAAAAAATCCTCTGTGTTTTTAGCAGAGAGCTCCTGTTCAATTGTACCTTAAACCTTTACATGATTGAGAAGAATTTCAACTGACAGTCATGTTCCTGGTTATGAATATTCTATTAGGTTAGCAAAGGGAAGAAATTGTAACACAGCTCCTCCTCACTGCACTCATCTCACTCTGTGAGAAATTTTGTAAAAAATCCGAAGTTTCTAGAAAAGAAGAGAGGTACTGATAGCAAATGGTAAGCCATCTTCCAGAATAAAAGTATGGCACTAGAATTCATGATGTACTGGTGTGCTACTTGATCCATCAGAGCTCATGAGTTTTCCTCCTAAGTTTATCCTGTGTGGAGCCTAATACATGCCAGCTTTGACATGATTTGTAGAAGCTGGAGCCAGCACAAGCAATAGACATACTAATTAGGCAACGGTGCAACTTTGGATTTTCAATGAAAACTTGTTTGTGGCACCAGAAGGCACATTTCAGGTTGTCTTGGCTCTTGTTGGAGTTACAGAGGAAAGAAAATGTAAGAGGAGCTCGAAGAAAAGGCATGCAGATGTTATGACACCGGAAAGCTTCACGTCATGAGAGTCTGTAATACAGAACTGAATGCAGTTGTTTGAAGGTATTACTGTTCCTATTAACTCGAGTGAGTTACACCAGGTCCTAATGTACTGATGATGGTTTGGGGGTTTGGGGAGTTAGGTACTGCAAGTTTGTTATTGCTCCTTTGTATTATCATTCATGTTCATATTCATATTCATATTCTCTCTCTCTCTCTCTCTCTCTCTCTCTCTCTCTCTCTCTCTCTCTCTCTCATCTCCATCTCTCTTATTGTCTACCTAGAGCAAAATACTACCATAGGATCAGCTTAGTGCTTAAAATATTTCTCTTGATTTCTCTTAGAACTTAGAGATCACCCAAATAGAGAACCAAGAAAGCAGATCAGTGTGAGAGCTCACCTCTTTTATGCCCTTCACAGAATAGGAGGGAGTAAGAGCATTATGGGAAAAATCAATCTGGAAATGCTTCCAGACTGTGAGTGGTACTGTATAAATACATGCACATGGGCACAGTTTTCAGCTGTGGTGTGTCTGGACTTAGGGAAAACATCTACTAGGTAGACTGTACATTGAGATGAGGTGATGCAAACCCAAGAATATAAAGTTTTAGAAATGCCTACATAAAATATTGAAGCAAAAGATCTCAAGCAATTTCTTTGCTGTGTAAAGTATGTACATGTGAGTTTTGTAGACGTTTTAAGTTCAGTTCATTTTTCATTTATGTTGTCAAAAACCTCTTTTATAATTTGGATCTGAAAGTTCAGTGCTAAAATCAACACTATGCCTTGAAATAAGTTAAATATGAAGTATATACCAAAATTTTGTTAAGTTTTAGAGTGACTGAACCAAATGAAATTTGAGGCTGGGAGATTTTGCATCAATATTTAATTTGGGTCTCACTATAAATCTGTTTGCTGTGTACCTCAGCAGATAGGTGCCAAAAAGTTTGGAAATAAATTAACCTGAGCAACTGAAAAATGCAGGAAGAAGGGTCTCTTATATGTTTCTGAGTATGAGGTGTAATTTATGTCTCAAAGTAGATCTCTGCTCACATCACATGTAGGTATGCTGAGGGCTTTCTTTCTTTTGTAAGGAGAATATTGTAGAAAAAGATTAAAAGTTAGTGGAAAGATATTACTTATATTTTAGGTAAGGGCAAACGTAATTAGTGACTATATGCTCAAAAAAAAAGGCATCTAGGCAGGGATCCCATGCCATCTTGGAATAGGGCTTTAACTTGTTATGTGGAGCCAAGGGGAAGGACAAAATCCATCCAGATAACAGTTCACATTGTAAGACACCCAATAAATCTAGCATTAGCAAATAAGTTACTTAAATAAAAAATAAGCTTCCAGAGACTGAAACTATTCAAATTCACCAAGATTTCGAGGTGCATGTCAAAGATGATTAGGAACACTCTTTCATGTGAAAATCAGGGCAATGTCTCTATGGCTTGAGAACTGATGTGCATGGGCTTGGAACTCCATCTATAATGAGAATAATGGCATTTCCTGAAAGAATGAGATCTCATGGGGACCTGAAGAACTCATCCTGCTGCTCCTGTCTTTCTGCAGGCAACAGAAAGTGATTGGCAGAATTCCTTCAATAGCTTCAGAGAAGGAAATAATCTTGGGTGTGGCTACAGAGAACCCCAGACTTAGAGGTAATAGTTGCTGAGCTTTTTTCTGCTCTCATCTTAAGTAACTGCACTTGACCTATTTAGTGACCTTTACATATTAAAGGACATATGAGGCATGCTTCACAAGCACAGACTTCAGGTTAGAAGGTTCTGTGGGAATAGCACCTACCAATCCGAAGAGGTAGCTAGTGAGATTATGAGACCCATCAGATGATCCAGACCTTTGGATGGTTAAAGACAGGCTGGGATTTTGGATGTTTTTAGATAGATAAGTACCTATGCTTTAAAATCACTCATGAAGATAAAATTCAACTTACCCCCCAAATAACTCTGTTTGTGGCAAAAAGGACCCCTGGGGGAGTCAATGCTGAGAAAGACAGCCTGTGATCCTCTACAGTTCCTCAGCATTCGAGAACAGAGTGCTGGGCTGAGCCATAAAGAAAATGTGGCAGACTAAAGTGCTGCTATACTGCTTAGAATAATGTGCTGAAATGAGTGTGTTGTTGTTGCAGGGCTTGGGTTTAGCAAGAGGAATATCAAAGAAGGCATTTTGAGAAGATGGCACTGTCAGTAAAAGATCTGAGTTTAGACCCCTAGCTCCCATATAAAGTCTGGGTGTGATGGCGTCATATCTGCAAGCCCAGAACTTCCGAGATGGAGACAGGTGGATCCCAGGAGCTAACTGCCGAGCCCATTTAGATGAATCAGTAAACTTGGGTTCAGAGACGGTATCTCAAAAAATAAAGTGGAGAGTGACCAAGGAAGATACTGATATTGAATGCTTGCATCTATGCCAGAACATAGACAAGCATGTACACCTGCATGCAAGTGCACACACACAAGAACACTTTCACATACTTACAGAGTGTAACGTTCATGCTCACCATTCATAGCTTCTTCTCCCTGCTGGACATAAAGCAGAGCAAAGGGAGAGACAGTGGGAGCAGAAAAATGCCCTGAACAATCCAGAGAGGACTGATGATATTAAATCCAGTTATGGCTTCAGAGCAAAACAATGAGAATCATCTTAGAAGCAGATACATTAGCAATGATGAGGGGATGTGGGGTTCGGGGAGAATGTGGTTAGCTTCTGCATTTCTGGAGCCACATGGGGTTGAACATAATGTTGCCTGGTCACATCACATACAGATCATCATTGAAAATCAGAAAGGAAAAAATAAAGAGCCAAAAGGGAGCAGAAGAAAAGACTATAGTGCAAACTAAAGAGAGCAAATCCTTGTGCTTCAGCACAAACAGATCACACAGAAAACTGTTTCATCTTTCCGGCCCTTGGTAATGTTGGGATTTCACAAAGAACAACTACATGCCAAACAGTGTCAGAGTTCATGCCTGTGTGTCATATTGGAATTAGTCTAGCCAAAGTGACAATTTAAAGATTACCTTTTTCACTTTTGAAACACTTTAGGCTTGTATAAATTTGTTAAGTGAGAATTTCATAAACTTTTTATCCCTAACACTAACATATTACATCTCTATATTATATCAATAATACAATATAGAAATAAAATGCAATTGGAACAATAAATGTGTCTAAGTACAAACTTCAACGGTAAGAGCATGACAATAACTTGTATTTTTAAACCCAATCCAGATGTAGCACATAACTCCATTCTGTCCATGCGTTTCTCACATCGGTCCTCACCTCTCTGTTATTCTTACTTTCAGGTCCTGTGCTCATTTGAGGAGTGCTATTAGGATATTTGAAGAATTTCCCACGATTTAATTTTGCTGGCCCTTTCACGTGATGTAGTGGGCATGGCATAACAGAACAGTGCTCTCCTCAAGTTGCCACAACAGCAGAAGCATGGTCCATGTTACTGCTCAGTGAGGCGGCATCTTGCTCATTTTTTCTACATTTGTTAAAATTATTATGTCAATTCCCTATTTATTTCGACATGTATAGATTCACATATATTGATTCAACGGTTTCTATTATAAACCAGATAAATTACTTGCAAAAGCAGATTTAGCAAAGAACTTAAAAACACTGATAACATTATTGTTTCAGCTACACCAAAAGTTGATGTTGCTGTTTTACTTGAATTTGAAAATAAGCAGTAGTTGATTTGAGAAAAATAATCCAACATACTCATAGAGACTCTAAAATTACAGAAAACTTCATGACAGAGGACATACATGCCTTTTGCTTTAATGATTATACTTTATAAATTATATTTTATACTTCCTCATCTTATTCTCAGGATTTTAAGAGACTTCATATTTGATTTTCAGAGAGGCATTGTGATAGGAACCTCCCTGGAGGAAGTATGACTCATTTGTCGTTCTGTGTGTTTTTAAAGTGTAATAACAGAATAATGAATATTATTTAGGAAAACAGGTAATGTAAATGTATCTGAAAACCATGACTAATTGATTAACTATGAGTACAAAATCCTAGCAGTTGGGAAGTAGAGGAAGAAGCACCAGCTATAGAGAAAGTCCTGAGCCTTGCTGGACTGGCAGGGGTCCCTGTGTCACACATACTGTGGCAATGCTCTGCCTGCCTGGCTTTGTGTTTGCTTTGAGGTTGTATCTATGGTATTCTATGATGACCCTGAAGTTGTAATCTTCTAGTGCCAGCCACTCTAGTGGGATACAGTCTTGATAAGGAGATTTGATTTTCCAGTACCAGCACTTACCCCAGCGCCTTGCACATGCCTAACAGTTTAAATTGGGTTTCATTCACTCTTGTAATGGCTGTATCATTTGTACTTTGTAGACAGTTTCCTGGATTGTATTTATTTATCCTTATGGATCTTTTAAAAACTCTGCATTTTACAAACTATACAGCTGTAAGGAATTTACAATGAAACACACTGTTGCCATGACTTGTTCTATAGAATATGTCAAACTTAGCTATATCATCTAACAGAATTTGATAAATAAAATAACATATCTTTAATATTATTAAGTTTATTTTAGATAGTTATACAACTCTTTCTATGAGAACTAGAAAGTCCAATCTACATATCACCCTGTTCTTAGGATGACTTTTAGAATACTCAGTTCTTTCTAAAACCATTTATTGGTCTATCTCTCTCTCTTTTAATAAAACTGTGTTTCCCAGGCACCTGGTAATACTCAACGCTGCTGTTTACATGTGGAGTCAGGTTAAGTTTCTGCTGTCCTTCTGTGCCTTTCAAGTCAGACTATGAACGTTGTCCAACAACCGCCAAAGATTATGCTGGGTGCAGTCCTATATTTATCCTTTTCTTAGAATGTGAATCTCTTGAGGGTAGGGTGTGTGTGTGTGTGTGTGTGTGTGTGTGTGTGTGTGTGTTTGTGTGTGTGTGTGTGTGTGTGTGTGTGTGTGTGTTATGCAGAGTCTGGATCATGATTATACTTTTAAGACAGATGAATAAACATAGCCAATGGTCTTAAGTCGTTTAAAAAAGATTTCCTGTTTGGAGGTTGTTCCAGTCAAAACAATAATTCTAGTTAGTGATCCCAAAGCTTAACCAATGAAGGCATAGACTATTCCTTACATTCTTTTAAAAGATCAGTTAAAATAAAATAAAAATTACAATAAAAGTTTGTGCAAATGTGTGGCCATTATTTCCTGGGATGAAACACAAGTAGAGTAACCCTGGTAAGCAGACAAGACAGACTTTGAACACAGTGAAGACTATAATAGAGTAACATAAATGACAGCACCAGCCAGCTAAGTGTAGAGAGACTCAGAATATCTTCATGACTGAATTGTATCCATTTCATCTCTGCCCCATATACACACCCACAGCACTGAACCTAATATTTTCAAAATGCCCAGCTTTAAATAAACTATTTAGAACATTGGGTTGAGGCTAGGCATTGCTAAATCAAAGGATGCCAGTTTCCTCCTTGCCAAACAGAAAAATATTCCCCTCAGAAACAGGAATAAAGATTGCTGAGGAATAGCTGATGAGACTTTTAATATCAATTCATGTCATTTTGGGTGTCGTTGTTGTGAGCGTTTCCTTCTCACAGTGGAAAAGGGTTTTGTAAACTGTGAAGGCTGTGGATTTAGAGTTGGCATTTGTAATAAAACAAATTCCTCTTTCCAGTTCTCCTGGTGATGAAGACTGGCATTTGAATTTTTCATTGCTAATCTGGGGATTGTGGATCTCTCTTTTCTATACAGAAAAAAGTGTGTGTCACCTTCTTTCTGTCTTTGTAAACATCCACTTGGGAGAAAGGGACATGAGTAAGAATTGAGAAACTGCCATTTGGCTCCATCAGACATTGTTTGATTAAAGATTTGGAAGGTGCTGTGAAAATACATTTAGTCTTCTGACAATCTTGCAAATGAAGCTCAACAAGTATGCACCAGAGTACCGATCAAACATGTGTGAGGAAGCTCTTACACAGATGACAGGCCCTGCTAATGAAGTCTGGATTGGCACAGCATTGAATTTGGCATGTCCTCATGTTCAGCAGGTAGGAGTCAGCCAGTCTCAGGAGTTGGGAAATGCCACTTCTTCAGCATAATATCTTTATTACATCTTATGATTCCGTCTGGCTTCAAATATTGTGCTCACAGTGTGCATTTATTTATAGAAAACATTATCCCATCACTTACAAGATTAGAATGTTAAATGATTTTATGAAAGAAAAAAAGTCCTAGTGTCATTTTATTAAGTGTTTGGCTAAGACAGTCTCCCATTGTTATTGAGCGATATATTTGTACACTACCAATTACTCTAGTTACTCTACTAGATGACTGCCAAAATGAAACACATTAAAAACAAAATATATCATTTCTTTCCAGTATCCAAAGAAAACAAAGGTGAGAGGCAGGCTTCTTTATTAAGCTAAAGTGGACGTGAGAATAGCAAAGAAACCAGATTTATAAGTGATGGAAAAGAATGTTAAGGTAACTTACGTTTTAGAGACTGTTTACAGATTTGTGTAGAAATTTTGACATAATAGTTTGGTTTTCTGAGTCTAGGGACTAAAGTTAATAGATAAAGTAAAGCTTTTTGCAAGTAATTTATCAAACTAATTTTAATATTTAATTTAATAATAAAGTTAATATATGCAATTCCTTTGAGTTTTTCATCTAAAGGCAAGTTAAAATTAAATAGAAGTATGATTTAGACAGTTTATCAATTCATTCAATTATTAAGAATTCAGTTTAAACTACTAAATTAATGCACTATTTTTTCTAGATCTTGAAGTCAGTGAGAAATATCTGCTCATGAAAATACAACTTCTAATGCATTGAGTAGACATCATAATAAATGGCCATATATAGTCTCTCTCCACAATGAGAAAGGAAATAACTGTATTTACACAATCTCGTCCAGCAGATTTGAGACCATAAAGGGGAAAAATTAAAGTAGTCATAGTTTACCATCATATTGTCCTTAGTGCTTTAAAACCCATATTTATATTTAAAGGTAAAATTTTAATTTAAAAAAACATGAACATTTTTGTGCTAACACTTCTATTTTACTGAACTGATCAGGTAGATTTTTAAATTAAGTTCCATTAATTATAAGAAATAAATTTAGGAAGACACTTTTCCACCTAAGTAAAATAACTTTTTTTAATCTTTCATGATCCGATTTTGTGGTGCTAATGAAGGATATTTATGCTGACTTTTCATATAAGTCACCATTTATGAGCTAGTATTTCTTTTTTAATTATTCATAAGCATTTATTCAGTATTTTGGATTCCTTAAAAATATTGGTATTACCAATTTTACACAATCTATATTGATGATTAGAGGAACCTAAACCTGATAGGTAGCTTCATAGAAATGATTACCAGATCTTTATTTGATGAATTAGCCAGATACAAATGTAAGCTTTACATAAACTAAATGTCTGATAGAGGAGTCTTCATATTTTCAACTTCATGTTCTTTTCAGATGTTTAAGGGAGAGGTATTTTCTTTTAGACAACATAATGACACATGATGCATGTGACAATAAACACCTAAAAGCTACCCTCTTCAGATACTACTTTACATTTTGAAATGAATTTTATATAGTTTATGTCATTTTAATTACTAGTGTGTAAAATTACTGTCTTCACACTGTATGAAAAAGAACTTAGAGCAATGTGCAACCCAAGTCAGTGAATGTTAAAGAACAGCAGACTCTAGCCTAGATCTTCTTGGCTCCAAACCCTTTACTTTCTAACTATAATTAGGATGCAGCTCCCCAGAGTGACCGTATCAGTCCTTGGTGAAATGCACTTCTGTGACAGTACATTCAAGCAGTGACGACACGGTAGGCTGAGTAATGACACTGGCTGTGATTCTTATCCTTATTTTGTATGCACGACTCTATTTTGTGATTCACATGCTCCATAAGTATGGGGAACTCTATTTGGGAAGTGCCATCATGGTCTGTAGGATTTGTACATTCAAATTTTTGTAGGCAAACTAAAACTTTTATTTAAAAATATTTAGAAACCATATGAAGATCAGATCTGTAGATAGAGTGATTGGCTTGTTACATTGTTTTTGACATTAAAAATTTTCACCTGATATATTTGTTAATTTATTTATTTATATTCATTTAGTTCACTTTGGCCAGAAAATCACTACATAGTTGAAGCTGGCCTTGAACTTCTGATCATATTTCCTCTATTACTATGCCCAGCTTGTGCCTGAAATTATTTGGTATGTTGTGGCTGAAGGTAACTCTAGGAGCTATATTTAAAATAGTATCCTTAATACTGACAGTAAAGCATTAAGCTTTTGGTTTGTACACCTAAAGTAATAACTTCATTTTGATTCTTTAGGATTGAAAAAGTCATTCAGAATCACATTTTATCAGGATATAACTATATGGCATATTTTATATCTGAATATGAATAACATGTGCAGAATATGGACAACATATGTCTCGTATCAAAATATGTACAGCATATGCAGCGATATAGGCACAATAACACATCTCATATTCCATTTTTATGAAGTGTGAACATGGCCAGCACACACTTCAAATCCAAATCGCGTACTTCTCTTTTTCAACTTTGATATTGCTTAACTTTTTACCAAAGTATAAGTTGTATCTATAGGTATTTCTGAGACAATGTTTGACAGTGTCCAAGTATCAACCTGTGATACAGATAACATGCAGCCCGAGTGTGGGACAGGCTTCCAGAGCAGTAACTGCTGGGTTGGGATGAATCAGACTATAGCTCATCCTTCCTTGTCTAAAACTTCCATTGTCATTAGCAGAGTCTGCCCACTTCCCTCCCCAGGCTCAAAAGTCAAATGTCATGCTCCTAGGAACTGGGAAGGATTTGAGTAGGGTTAGAATAGGTTTAAAGTAGGTGGTTGAATACAATTGGCATTTGCTGCCATTCCTTGAATGGCTTGAGTCCTGGAACCCTAACTAGGGGCAATGAGGGAATGAAAACCAGACAGACACAGGTACAGAAAGCTAGGATCCAATGGTCTAGGCTTTGATAAAGAATCTTCAGCACCCTGGAAGCCTAGCTTGTTTGTTACATACATTTGAACAAGGAGGCATAGTTATTGATACAGATGAATAAGGAGGCAGGGTTATTACATGCAGATGAATAAGGAGATAGGTTCAGCTAATCTCTGTAGGAGCAGTCCTTGTAGGAGTGCTATGGGATAATTTGGCCAGTAGCCAGGTAGGAAGTATAGGCGGGATAAGCAGACAAGGAGAAGTCTGGGAAGAGGAAGGCTGAGTCAGGAGACAGCAGCCCACCATCCAGGGAGCAGCATGTAATGGCACACAGGTAAAGCCTTGGAACACGTGGCAACATATAGATTAACAGACATGACCTGCATTTAAGTGTAAGAGCTAGTCAGTAGTGAGCCTGAGCTAATGACTGAGCAGTTTTAATTAATATAAGCCTGTGTGTATTTATTTGGGTCCAAGCAGCTACAGGACTGATGGGTGAGAGAGATTTGTCCTGACCTTGGACCAGGTGGGGCACAGGAAAACTTTCAGCTACATAAAGGAGCAATCTTCAAGCTGTAACCTCTAATGGGGAGAAAGCTACCCAGTGGATAATTTGTGCACATACCATCAGTATTTGTATTAAGACCAGAAGAAGGCTTAGCCATCCCTCTGAGCCTTCTCTGGGTAAGGATTTGACACTACCAAGGGTGTGAGGCATTCCATGTCAACAACACATATTCACTCACCAACTCCCTACAATTTATACATAGTTTCCTTCTTCCTCTTTCTCTTCATTCTTTTTCTGGTTCCTTCCTTTCTTTTCCCTTTTGAATTTTACTGTCTTCAATATAAAAGATATCCAGAGTGTGTTGAGCAAAGAGGGTAGTGTCCTTTATGTATGTACGTATTTGTTTATTTATTTATTTACTTAAGAAGGCTACATTAAAAATAGCTTGAAAACAAACATAGTCAATGTCAAACTCTCAGTTCAGTTTCATTATCATCTTGGAGATCATAAACACTGTTTGGTTATTAGGATTTCTATTAATCCCATTTACTAATAAACACAGCTTTTTTTCTCTTTTATTTTTATTCTTATTAACATCATTTATTATAAAATGTAATCCAAACCTCAAAGTGTGTTTTAGTTATTCATAATTTCTGTCAATTGCTGATTTTAATACATACATTATGAACAATCACAAATAAGACTTAATTAGATTTGATCATCCAATACTCACTTTCTGAAGAAATGAATGAGGTAGGTTCACTTTTGCAAAACTGTTTTTAGTAACAGCTGGAGCATTGGGTTTCACAGATGTTAAAGTATGAAACCTGGAACTCACTGACTGGGATGTCTGTGTTCCCTTCCCTGAGGAATAAAATGTTAACAGAGTGGTGTCAATGCTAATACGTTTTTGAATATAGAAATCGAAATTTCCCAAGTGGTGTTTGCATTGTATAGATGCCTCAGTACATTGGCTCGGTCCTACAAACATCTCATTAAAAATCATAGTAAGCCTCACATTTCATTCGAGATTTCATGAAATGATGCAATATTTGAACATTACAACATGATAACACAATAACCAAGTATTACCAAATATAGTCTAAAAGTCAGTATACCAAAAACTTTTATAAATGTAGAAAACCTGGTAGAAACAACATTGCCTTCACTTGCATTATTTACAAAATTAAAAATCAACATTTTTTCTATACAGATTGTATATTAATTTTCAGTACATCAACCCCCATAACAATCAACATCTCTCTAACATTTAAAATCCAGGCTACTGTCCCAGAGTGGTTTGATAATGAGGTTGTTGTCATGGAAACTTTCCAGTCATTGACACACTTTTTACTATGGCAAACTTAAAATGCTTTGAAGAATGTAGAATTTTTAAATTGTTTGGAAATAGAAAAAAATCTAAATATTGATATTTTATCTGAAGTCCACCATTTATACATCTAATTAATTTGAAAACTGGAGAAAGGAGCTTATTAGTACTGTGTGGGGTCTAATAAAAGGAGCTATAGCTAGGAGAAGAATTTGCTTTGGCAAAAGAAATTTCTTAGTAGAGTCCTACTACCAGAAAATTTCAGTGACTGTCAGTTAGAAGTCTACCTTTTAATAAAGCGCTATTAAAATGACATGGTTTATAAACACAATTGTATAAATAAAATTCACCGGGGAAATGCAGGGATGAATACACACAGCACACACACACACACACACACACACACACACACACATATATACTTTTTGGCATTTAAACAGAAACTAGTTCACTCTACAATTTGTACTAATAGTGTAAAAATATCAGGGCTATGCATCTGTTTATGATAACAAATGAAATGAGCCTGTAGTGCATTGGACCTGAATTGTCAAGTACTCATCGTTCTAAAGTGCCATTGTACTCAGAGTAAATTTCAGTAGAATGGTGACCAGTAAAGGGATCTATAAAGGATCTTTGCATTTACTTGGGGTTTATACCTCCATTACTATTGAATATATCATTCTCTGACATTACATATGGGGTGTACAACAGTGTGCATTCTGTAATGAGTATCAATTCCTTCTGTTCTCCTTTCTAACTTTATTTGAGTGACATCTTTCATGTGCTAAGCAACAGTCAGAACAAGTTTCCTGGTAGTTTATGAACCTATCACCCACAACAAAAAGAGGTAACACTGCGCGTGCAGAGGAGAAGAGTCTGCACAAGTAAAGGATGACAAATCAAATGAACAAAAGCATTTTCCAATTTTGATAATCTTCTAAAACCCCTGAAAATGTCTGTTTACAACTTTGATTCTGGATCCATTCCAAAGCAAATCCCCTTCTTTCCTCACCTTCTGGCAGGTAGGCAGTAGTGTGAAGATGGGGAACAGGGCCGAGAATAGCGTGCACCCTCATTTCTCGTGATATCAAGGTTTGAGAGAGACGGTCAAATTTTCCGCAGCTTATCATTGTTTTCCAAACACATTTGAAAGTGAGAGAAATTAGATATGGAAAAAATATTAGACTTTTGACATTTTCTTTTCAGAGAAGACTTTTGTAAGAAGAAAAAGTGACACCGTGTGATTTATTCTCATGTCAAGATTGTAAAGAGAACAAGAAGTACAAAACTCAATCTGTTGTTATTTTCTTACTTACATTTATTCATGTTGTCTTCTTTTTCTGAAATCTGTATTTGAGAGCTTCAAAATGGGAATATAGAATCATCATAAAGATTCATAAACTGAACTTCAGAAAAGTAACTTCTTAATCTAGTGGTAATTATATGTTTTTAAGATGCACTTGCCATTTTGAAGCATATTTCCTCAATAGATGGTTCAGTGTGTGCTGATATTAAATCATCATGGCCTTTTTAATGCTTTGATAGGTGGGAATATATTTAGATGTATTTTTAGAGGCTTTAACTTTAAAAGCACTAGATACTATTTTTCACATAAGTAAGCCAGTTTTAAAATGTTAATTCTTATTTAAAATAATCAGCAAAACTTTAACCGTTTTATAGATATAGACCATTGTAAAATTAAATGCAATATTTTCTTTACAAATAGAAATTAAAATTAGAATTAGCCCGGTTGCTTTTACCATGTCTGATGAGTGTAGTCACTTGAGCCTACTTTACTTTTAAGGAACAGAAGAACTGTTGCTTAAATATGGGAAATACGTTTGTGCTGATTATTTTTCAATACAGATATCTGAAGGTTTTCTTATGAAATAAGTACTATTTGATGTTCTGCATAAGGGATCACCTTGCCACTCAGAATACCTCATTTCACTATAGTAGAGATATGAGTACCCGGGATCCCTGCTTTATACCAGGCAAAATGGACACATAAAGATTCTTTAGAAGTCAGTTGATTTACAGTGACCATTATATCAAATTGTAGTGTAACTGTGGACTATACACACATATACAGCCGATTTTTATCCACGTTAGTGAATTCACAGTTATGCCAACAGATCTATTGTTAAAAAGATTATTTTACTGTATTAAGTGACTTTGTAAGGTCTCTCTAGACTAGGAAGCATAAAATCTATAAATAAGTTTAATTGTAAATTAGGTCATATAAACAGTTTCAGTCCTAGATATTAGGCTATATTCTGTGGTCATAAGTGTGGTTCCCAACCACTACAAATCTAGTGGTTCACTTATTAGGACAAACGATTTTCCCATAAAAGCAAGTGTTTGCAGGCATAATGAGATCATACTGGAATTTGTAAAGAATTACTGATTTTTGTGGGTCACATGACTAATGTGAATACCTCCTTTGCTTTCTCTTTAGAGTTAATGTGGCCATTATAAAGATACTTTTTCCCAGATCCTAACAGAGCCTTTGTCACCATCATCTGTGAAACATTAAGGTTAAATCTTGGCACAACCTCTCCTTTCTAGTTTTAGTCTCACCACAAAAGAGGTTGGTTTCTTTGATGTCACATAGAACAGGTAAATTTCTGTTTAATGTCCTCTTCACAGACTTGACAGTGTTCCTGTCCTCTGATGCAGAACTAAATAAAACAATGTCATACAATTCTCCGAAGGTAAAGTGAGTGCAATATAAATGATATTTCTTGAGGTCAAAAAAGTGTGTATGGCAAGGAAAAGACAATTAAATGGGCCAATGCTTGGTACCTATGGTGGGATTTCATGTAATGTCACCTTGTTTTTCCCAGTAGCTGATTTACTGGTCTGTTCACCAGGAACTGTATGGAGTTGAAAATTAATTTCATATTGGAGTCTAAGTGATCTTGACATAATAATGTAATTTTTTTCCCTTGGTGTTAGTTTTGAATCCAGAGGTGCTATACTCATCAGTTTAGCTATAAAGCATTGGGCTTCTTAATTTAGTTGTAAAAATGATTAAATCAACAAAGTTGACAATGTAGTATTATTTTATCAAATATTAAATATGAATGTTAGCCAAGCTCCTTTTTATTTCTAAAAAATACATATTAAAAAAGCATATTTGTAATCTAAATACATTTAACCACTAGAGTACAGTTTAATGCTTGGAGAGTAATTAACTCTGACCTAAAATATTATGATGATCACTAGCAGAATATTTAAGCCACAGATTACATCTGAATCATTTGCATGGTCACCTTAGTTGGTGCTTTCTTCTTAAATATAATGAAACATTTTTTTAATTAAGGGATGTTTATGGATACACATTGAACAGGGTACAACCTAAGGGGCTTAGATTATATACATAATCTATGCTATATATTTTAAGTACTTAATGAATATTAAGGAACTATAAGCTATGAAGTCTATTGAATGACTTACTCCCTTGAAATCAATTTACTCTACAGTAAAGCATATCACAGTTCCTAATAAGGGATTTTCCTAAAACAGCAAGGTGCTTAAGTGCACGAGGTAGCATAATACACATTTGGTAATGTATATTCTTATGCATTGATTACAGTCTCACTAAAAAGTATATACTCCCATTGTAGATTCATTCTAAAGCTCAGTGTCCTTTTGTTGACTTTTAAAAAAACTTATATGTGTATATGTTATACCAACATTTTTCTGATTTCTCTCTAAATTTGAAAAAATAATTTCTTCTACTTTAGTCAACATTTTGTAATTGGAAATGAACACATTGCTTGCCTAACAATAGTGTATAAAGTTCAATTAATTCCTTAAGATACATTTAAATACTATAAATGGTAACTGTAGTTTAGTATAAGCATGTTCTATATAATACAGAAGAACAAGGACATCTTATATAAGAATTACCTTTTTCAAACACTTTCTCTTATTTTCAATTAACTGTTCGCCTATCAAATTGCAAAATGTCAATATATAAAGGAAAACTACTCTTTAGAATAGATTATTATTATAAAATATTCATCACCAAATAATTGGATATGTTCAGTTACTCTTAATAGTTTTATTTAAACACAAATTAAGATTTTTTTTCATAATTGAAATCAAAGACTCTAAGATCCAGACATGTCAATTATCAAAAACCAAATGTTCTATCAATGAAGACAGAAACACATTTCTTTTAGATTTCAGTACTGTTTAGTTAATGCAGTCAAGAACAATTGTCTTAGTCTCCAAAATATTTGACTCTTTTCCCTGCAAGATAATTTAGACTGTGAATCTAGTTCCTGTGTCTCCTAGACCAATTCTTTTAGGGAAGTATCCTTCCAAGGTCCTTGTATTTAAGAACTAGAATCCTCTTTTAATTGTTCTTCAGTTTAGTCTTTTACATCCAAACAATGTCAAATTGCCCAAATAATGCGATCTTGTATAGTCTGCTGTGGGATGGTCTGTATGTCAAATGTGTTGCTGATTGGTCAATAAATAAATCGATTGGCCAGTGGCCAGGCAGGAAGTATAGGCGGGACTAACAGAGAGGCGAATTGAGAGAACAGGAAGCTGGGTGAGGGAGACACTGCCAGCCGCCACCATGACAAGCGGCATGTGAAGATCCCGGTAAGCCACGAGCCATGTGGCAAGGTATAGATTTATAGAAATGGATTAATTTAAGATATAAGAACAGTTAGCAAGAAGCCTGCCACGGCCATACAGTTTGTAAGCAATATAAGTCTCTGTGTTTATTTGGTTGGGTCTGAGTGGCTGTGGGACTGGCGGGTGTCAGAGATTTGTCCTGACTGTGGGCCAGGCAGGAAAACTCTAGCTACAATAGTCTGGGAAAATTTTAAGCTTTCATTTATCTTTGTGGATCCAAGATAAAACTGGATTGAATACAGAAGACAACTTCAAACGTCATGGCATAATCAAAGTAATGTCATCCCTACAACCAAAAATCTATAACAAAAAATTTAATTCATTACTTAATTATCATTCCTGAATGTTTATGTGCCCCCATCCTCAATGCATGCATTGAAACATAGTTACCAATGTACTAGTACTATGAACTTTGACCTTTAGAAGGTGGTTAAAGATGATTGTTCTTATAAAAGGGATACTGAGCCCTGAAGGATGACTCAGTTAATAAAGTGCTTGCTTAGCATGAAGACCTGAAATCATACTCCAGCTCTAGTGTCAATGTGTGTTCCATACTTCTGTAACTAAAGTACTGAGTGTATGGGGGAGACAAATGGTTTACTGGGCATCTACAGCCAGTCAGTCTACCCTGAACATAGGCAAGTTCCAGGTTTATTAAGAAACTCTATCTCTAAAAACAAACAAACAACAAAACAGGATGGAGAAGTGTGATTGAGGAAGAAAGTTCAATGTCAACCTCTGGTCTGCACATATGCTATACACACATGTGCACACTTATGCATCATAATATAAGCCACAAACACCAGACAAGCAAATAAATAAGTAAATAAGCCAGTAACCAGATTTCTATGCAGTGAGCTAGAAGGTCTCTTCTGCTAAATGATAATCCAGAGGGATTTTTTTCTGTTGCAAAGTCAGCACTCACCAGACTCAGGATGTGCCATTAAGTTGATTTCAGCCTTTCCAACCTCCCAAACTAAAACAGATGACTTTCTGCTTGGTACTGTTACATTATGTTTTTGTATATATGATTATGACATCTGTGTTTTAAAAGATCAAATTGACTGAGACAACCAACTACTATGAGAGAAGAATTGCATTCCAGTGAAGGCACCATAATGTTTTGAAAGGCAATCTCAAAGTCTGCTTGCTTTCTATGTAGAAATTGACTAGTTGCATCTCTGTTTTCTACTCTCTCTCTTTTCATTTGCTAGCCTCCCACAATTTTGTTTAGCTTTAAACTGGTTATCATTCCCGTTCTTTTCCACACATTCATGCAGTCCTGGTTCAATAGCACAAATTCAAAATATCTTGCCTATTAGGTTCACCTCTCTGCTCACCTCTTTTTTTAATGTTCACCCCTTATGAACATTAGTGTGCTTTTCTAGATTTTTCTAATTTTGAAATATCCAGTTAATGGGTGGCGATTTTGAAGGCAGTATTTTCTTTTGCCTACTGCATTTATTACTCTTGACTTTTTCAAGAGATCTTCCTGTTCTTAACCTGGGAATGGTTTGCATCCAGTGTCAATTCCTTAAAATAAATTTTATTTATTTAAGTGGGAGGTAAAATCTACTGTATACGTTTTGAAGTAAATATAATCGCTGCCCTGAGGGGATATAATAAACAACATACTGGAGATTGGGAAGAAGTAGCTGAATGTTTCTCATGAATCTAAAAATCCACTAGAATTATATAGTTTATAACATGCATTATTAGGCATTGTGTGAGGTTTTTGTTGTTGTTGTTGTTTTGTTTGTTTGGTTTTTGTTTTTGTTTTTTTTTGTTTTCAAGACAAGGTTTCTCTGTGTAGCTTTTGGTTCCTGTCCTGGATCTCACTCTGTAGACCAGGCTGGCCTCGAACTCACGGAGTTCCACCTGGCTCTGCCTCTAAAGTGCTGGGATTAAAGGCGTGTGCCACCACTGCCTGGCTGCTGTGAGTTTTAATTACTATAGGATAGGAGGCAAGATAAAGAGTAGATTCTGGACTGAGTTATTCCTCTAAGAGTGAATGACAGAAAAGAACAGAGGCAGGGAATGGTGAAAAGCAGGAGAGTAGGGGAAACACTCTGGCCTGTCCAGCTCTGCTCTTACATGATTTGGGAGTTACAGGAAGGGACACAATGCACTCCAGAAAGCCATTTCTTACACGTTTTCAAGTAATTTTAGAAACTGTTACTGATATTTGAGTAGGAAAAGAATTTATATCCAGTATCCCACAAGAAAATTGGAATACATAATTATTTAGGTTAGAATTTATTTAGACCTATGTGGAGAAAAGTTAAGGGTAGCATCTTGCCTAGTATATGTGACATCCTAGATACACAGCACTTGAAAAGAAATAAACTATAAATACTTGTTATAATGGGGAATTTAATCAGATGTTGGCATCTCTCATATGCAGAATACTATATTATAAAAGAATTGTTTTAACCAAGATATTGTTGTATATATAATGTATATATTTTAAGCATTTATGTAACACACATATACACACAGAGTAAAATTTCAAAAAAAGATTTTGATTTTTAAACTGACCAGTACTATGGATTAAATTCCAATATATTCTAGCCAAGTTATCTACCACTGAGCTACACTCTAGCCCTGCACTTTTTAATATCAGTTTAATTTTTCTCCTTCTCATATGCCTACAGGTCATTGGATTTTTCTTCTTATATTTTTCCAGAAGATTGATTAAAAAGTAATTTCTTCATGAGTTGTTTTTCCTTAAAGTTATCAATAAAAAAAACACATTGAAAAAAACCTTTTCTAACAAATTTTCACTTCCATTTAAAGAAATAGCTACTATACAAAATTTATATAAAATATTATGGTGCTAAAATAATCCTAAGAATGAGTAAAACTTCCAATTTTTAATGTTCTAACTTTAGGTGTCAGCAAAAATTCTTTTATTTTTTTGTCAAGAATTATTTTAGCCGGGCGGTGGTGGCGCAGGCCTTTAATCCCAGCACTCGGGAGGCAGAGCCAGGCGGATCTCTGTGAGTTCGAGGCCAGCCTGGTCTCCAAAGCGAGTTCCAGGAAAGGCGCAAAGCTACACAGAGAAACCCTGTCTCGAAAAACCAAAAAAAAAAAAAAAAAAAAAAAGAATTATTTTATTTTTAAATTTTAAATTTGTGTGTGTGTGTGTGTGTGTGTGTGTGTGTGTGTGTGTATGTTGTTGTGTGTCTATTCAAATGGGCACAGTGCCACTGGAGGCCAGAATAGAGAATATGTTCCCTGGGGTTGGTGTTAAAAGCATTTGTTACTCACCTAATGTGGCTGCTGGAAATGAACTCCAGTCCTTTGCAAGACCAGTATGCACCTTTAACCAAAGTACCAACTCTGTGGTGTTATTTAATTTGTTTGTTTATTTAAACAAATAATTACTAAAATAATTTAAATGACATTGTATTTTATTGACTATGTTGTCACATGGAATTAGAATGAACTGTAAGTGACATATACTCCTCATTGTCGCAGTCATAGTCATATAAAGAAATGAAGGCATTCTAAAATACAAGGTGTCAATAGGAAATCAGACTACAACTGGAACTTGAGTTCTGTTGTGATCCACAGTTTCTATTCAGTTGTTCAATTGTGCTCAAATGTTGGGGTTATGGTCTTGTTTTTAATTTGCTAGAAAGAAGATAGTTGTTTTCATCTAAATACTCTCTTCACTCAAAGAAAGACTGGAAGAAAAGGGATTATCAAGTGAAAATGTATCAGAGTAGCACTATCATTTATCACTAAAGAAAGTTTATAATCCCTCCAACAACCTTATGCTAGCTGTTCACAAAGAGTGCATCATATGCTAATGCCTAGCTGCAAGAGAAGTTGAAAGAACTTCTGGCAAGTAGAGTTAGTCATGAGGTGTTTATACCAGTTACAACACATTCCCATGGATTTAGGACCTTGTCTTCCTGAACAGACATATATTTAAGCTTGAAGGAAAGGGGTCTTTATGCATACACTGATTGTCTGTTATAGTGGTGAAGACTTGACTAATGGACAGTGTCTTTCCCCTGGAAACAGAATCCAACCATCACAGAAATGTGTGCTGAATATCGGATTAATCATTTGATCCAATATAAACACTTGCTTTTTATACTCAAGAAGGCTTAATGAAAGAAGACTTAAAGCTTGGCATTTAAAAATATAATTTAGGTATAAGGAGAATAAGCTAGGTTTTTGTTGTTGTTTGTTTGTTTGTTTGTTTTGGGGGGGGGGTTGAGACAGGGTTTCTCTGTGTAGCTTTGCGCCTTTCCTGGAACTCACTTTGTAGACCAGGCTGGCCTTGAACTCACAGAGATCCACCTGCCTCTGCCTCCCGAGTGCTGGGATTTAAGGGCGTGTGCCATCACCACCCAGCTAAGCTATAGTTTTAATGTGCATGCATCTACTATTAATGTGCATGCATCTATTTAATGTGCATGCATCTACTATTCTAAAGCAAAGGACAAAAGAAGCCACATTGTTTATTATATGTCATGAGAAGAGAAAAACCGAGTCTAATCAGATCACTGATAACAGCTATTGATTCACAAATCATAGCTATGTGTTTTTCAATGTTACAGTGCTCATTAAACATTCCAGCACTAACATGTTAGTACTTTTGCAAAAGTTTGAAAATGAGAAAATGAGCTTGCTTCAAAAATAGAAGTCCTAGATAAATATAAAATGACATTTAGACTTCATTTTAGAAATGAACATTCTTCTTATTTGCCTCTTTGCTTAAGGAGCAGATAATTACAGAGATTCTCAGTAATTAAGGTCAATTTCATAAGCTCAGCAGTTAATCAAAAAAGTAAAACTTAAGCAATGAAAGGACTTTTCTAGGAAATCCATTTAGAATTTGGTTTTATCTATGAAGTTACTGTATTTATATTGTTTTCTTTAAGGGAAATTCATTACAATGAAATAAAGTTACTATTTCTAAATTAAGAGTTTATTTTATGTTATTTAACATTTCTCATTTCCTGATGTTTCTTGAGATTCTAATATTTGAATGAAGACATGAGCACAGAAACTATTTTATTCACTAAAATTCTTAAAAAGTGAAGATCTTAAGTTATGAAATTCCTCTACAGTCCAAGAATAGGAAGTAGAATAGCATGTAGGTAGGACTTGGTACCACTGGCTGAGTTTCCAGCAAACTGCCTGGCATTGTCTGCTGTAACTCTCCCATGTGTTTTACACAATTCACATTTTTCTTTCAGATGCGGAAATAAGAACTGAGAGATTATTAGAGATACTTTTGTTTCCAATGTTGAACACATCTCGAAAAGAAAGAACTGGATATTTTTAAAACTCCTGGTTGTTGTTATTTTTCTTTGTGCCTAGCCATTCTCATCTCTGCTTTCACGTCTGTGTGATTGGCAGTTGACATGTCAGCAAGGTTTACAGCAAAGAGAGTGGGAGGAAGCTTTGGTTTTGGATACATTTGTGGGCCACAGTTCTTGCACCTATAAAATGGCATGTTTAAGTATAAGATTTTATGATTAGATATAATACAAGTAAAGAGTACATGCCTAGTATTCACAACATTTTGATGTAGCTCATGTTGATATCATTTAAAGGTAACAAAATTGAGCTTCAGGACAACATTATAAGTAAGTGAAAACATCTTAAAACATATGTAAATATGCTGCTCAAGATTTCCTTATTCTTAACAATGCTTATGTTTTGAATACATAATAAAATCACATTGTGGTTGCTTTCAATATGATGTGATGAGAGAGCATATTAAGATATACCTATTTCGCCGGGCGGTGGTGGTGCACGCCTTTAATCCCAGCACTCGAGAGGGGCAGGCAAGCGGATCTCTGTGAGTTCAAGGCCAGCCTGGGCTACAGAGGGAGTTTCAGGAAAGGCACAAAGCTACACAGAGAAACCTTGTCTCAAGAAGAAGAAAAAAAAAAAGAAAAAAATATATACCTATTTCTCATGACTCATCTGATGCTTCACATTGTATATAAAAAGAAACCAACATGATACATGATCAAAATTGTGCCTGCCTATTAAACATGTGAGGATAAATAAATAAGATCAGAAAAACAAAAATAGAACATCTCACCCAAATTTAAACTATGAAGCTCAACCCTCAGGATATTTGTCTTCCAATGTTATATTTACTCATTGAAATAGCAAATGACCTTTTCAATATGTAGCCATAAGCATGACTGCTTTATCAGGCATAATCTAATACTTTCTCTTTTAATTTTGTTAAATTTTTGTTTCCTCAATGGGTACATCCTTTCTTGAAGGTCTTCATCAATCTTCTGGTGTCTCTAGCATGTAATTAAACTGCTCTCATCAGCTTTTCTGTGCACAACCACCTTTGGGCAGCGTCCTCCTTCAGGCTTTTGCCTAGTTTACAGTTGTCATCCAAAAATCACAATTAAATTTTTATGTGAATCTTTTCTTCCCTGAAAAACATCTTATCTGGACTTTTTGTGTTCATTCTGGTTTGAAGCATACTTTTTTATTAATAAAAGTTCTTCAAAACACATTTCCCATGAATCTTTATTTAATTTTTATTACTTTTCATAAATGCTCTCATCACTGGTAAAGCATTTTGAATCTACATTTTAATGCATCCTTGTGTTTTGTAGTTATATTTATCATCAGCAATAAGAGGCTATACCTTATCATTTTCTGTATGCTCCACAATATTTTCAAAGGATGTTGTAGAATCTTAGTTAATAATAGCCGAATAAGGTGCCTGTTGATCATAGCAGGTAGTATATTGGTCTTATAATAGCAGAAAAGTCTGAAATTTCTGTTGATTACATGAATGATTCTCATGTACTCTTGGCTCGGTTTGTCCTTTTGAAAGACTATATGCTTCCTATTCTTGTTGTAGTTGGACTGATCTTACCAGAATGAGCTCTTTAGGAACTTTTTAGGAAGTTTGTATTGAGCCACACAAACCTGGCTGAACCACCCACTCTTGTGACTCCAAGTCTAAAGCAGCAGCCCTACGTCCTTAAAGCAGAGGGTTTATAAGGGAAAAAAACTCACAAATTGCACACTTTCCTTGATGCAGGCATCGTGGCTGTTGAAAAAAGTGACAGGATAAAAACTTTTTTACAAAAGTGGGCCATAGTTGTATTACCATGGTATCACTGGTTGAGCGAGGAGGGGAGCAGAAATCTTTGCAGTTAACAGAAGCAGAACAAGTTTTTCTGAAGTCCAACCAGAGTCCTTCTTGCCTGAAGAAGAGTATGTCCAACATTCTTCTGTTTGGAAGGACCATCTCAGCTACAGAGTCAACATCCTCTTTCAGACTACTACTAGAATACTCCAAGTTTTTAAGGTCTTTGTATTCTTTGGCACTGAGAATTGCTAGTTTCTTTTCTTTTCTTTTTTTTTTTTTTTTTTTGTCAAGGGGGTAGATACAAAGGGGTACACATTGACATTTATAAATGAGCATTGAGATGAATAAAACAGTATGGCAGAGGAAAATAAATGCATGCTTTTCTCAGGTAAAATTTGATAACCGCCGGGCGGTGGTGGCACACGCCTTTAATCCCAGCACTCGGGAGGCAGAGGCAGGCGGATCTCTGTGAGTTCGAGGCCAGCCCGGTCTCCAAGGCGAGTTCAGGAAAGGAGCAAAGCTACACAGAGAAACCCTGTCTCGAAAAAACAAACAAACAAACAAACAAAAAATTTGATAACCATGAAGTTAGCCTTTTAGTCAGATTCAGACTCTACCTTGAGTATCCTTCTTTTAAATTTTTAACCTATGAAACTGAAGGAGCTCTAGGCCAGCATGGTCATTGGTATGTAAACCGGCACCATAGGTAGCCATTTGTCCCCTCTGCCAGAAAGAAGGAAATAGACTCCTTCTGGCATAGGGGAACTAGTTTCCTAGGGCCCAACGTACCAGCCTTTTGTTGAGGATAATGGGCAACATACTTTTTTCTATAACTGCTTCTCAGCTGAAAATAGGACTTTATTGTCAGCTGGTCAAGGGCTGGGAGGTGATTCAGGCAATGGGGAGATATTCTTCAGAAGCATCCAGCCTAAAGAGAGAGAGAGAGAGAGAGAGAGAGAGAGAGAGAGAGAGAGAGAGAGAGAGAGAGAGAGAGAGAGAGAGAGAGCACAACACATTGTTTGCCTGGTTTACATCAGGCTTTATCAATTCCGGGGCTCCCAAGTTCTGTAGGACCACCTAGGGCTGGCATGGTTAGGGCTGGCATGGTTTCAATCACTTTGGAGCAGTTTTCAGTCCACAGTTGATTATTGGATGATGTCTGTCAGCCAAGTGGAATTCTGATGGGACAGATATAGATGGGAAAGAAGTTAAAATTAAGGAGTATGGCAAAAACCTTACATTTGAAACATTAAGGTCCTGGTAATACAAATGGGAAAGAAAAATCCATTTTCAGAGATAGGCAGAAGGCAGGGAAGTTTAAGCCATTGACTGACATGATAGGAATACTTACCTGGAGTCCATTTGACCTGTGAGATGTAGATCTAAATCATGACTTTCTGAAGCTTACATGAATTCATCCAAAGTTGATAAAAAGATAAAAGTTTTAGATATATTAGCATAACCATTGTCTGTACTCTGAATTAGAATCCTCACTGTAGGAAAAACAGTTGATATATATTTGTAAATAGCTGGAGTATACTCATGACTGAGTCACAGCAAAAGCTTGGGGAACCAGAAAATGATTCTGAGTTAAAAACATGAGCATTCTACTTTTGTTCATAGGGCTGGATACACTAGATGCATATATATATATATATATATATATATATATATATATATATAATATTTATATATGACAGAGATGTTTTTCAACATGATGTTTTTAAGTCTATATTTAGAAATTTAAAATTTTGATCCTGTGACTATGATAACAGTAGTCAGTGTTTTACCAAGGCTAGATGAACAGTTTATTAAAAGTCCATTGATAAATATCCTAAAACTCTGAATCTTTATAGTTTTAACATCATGTATTATCTTTTATTAGTGTAAAGACTGGCAGCAAAACAAAACTATTGTGATTTTGTCTTTCTCCTCAGGAAACCTAGTAGCTCTAGAAAAAATAAGGCCTGATTTTTCACATGAAATGGATTGATCTGGCATTTGCTGCTAAACTGATAAAGCTACAGTTAGTCATCAACATCATCAGAAATCTCAGAAGGATATATTAGAAGATGTATAATCCAAATAGTCTCTGTATTAATTAAAATGACAGAGACTTACCTGCTATTTGAACAATTACCCTAGTTTTCTCCATGGATATCTTGATGGTTTTGTTAGGGGCAGTGTTCCCAGGTTGGCATCAAGCAGCACTAGGGTGGTGGCATCTGTCTTTGTCCAACATACAGAACAGCATTAACTCTGGGATTTCTACATCAGGTAGCATAAGCCTTTGGCTGCCAGACCAACCATTTATTTTAGGTTTAACCTTGAAAACTTATACAGAAGGCCAAATAAAACTTGCCCCTATACTGAACATGATTCCGAACAGTTTCAAGCATTAAAAAAAATTGGTCATTTATAAGGTGACTGACCATTAGTTTGCATTTATTAATTATCTTTAACCATTCATAGCAAGTTCAGAGCTTTTATAAGATTAGAATTTTACAGTTTTATTCCTGTTAATTTTTTTTTTTTTTTGCTTATAATTTTACAGGTCCTCCTTTCTCACTACAATGGTCTTACTGACCCTGAAAGAAAGTTTATATTTCAGCAAGAGTTTTGAATATCCATGATCTTAAATGAGGGAACATTTTTTGTAGCCACCCTAATCTTTATATAAATTCTTTTTTATTAAAAATTTAAATAATATGAGGCATAACAGTAAAAATAAATTTACCATTTAGTAAGGAATTTTTTCCTAGGGGGTGAATATTAGAATGTATATGGAACCTTTACTCAGTATATATAACAGCTTTCCCATCACTATATATGGGGGGGGGGAGCTTCTCCTTATTTTTAGTTTTCTTTACAGATTTTGACCGTATCTAATAAGCTTACAAATCATAAGGTATAGAAAGTTTATATAATAGTCTTAAAAATCATGAGATAAGTTTATATTTAAGCAAAAATTTTAGAGAGTTAAATAAAACCTAGAAAAGGAGTATGATACAAGCAACAGTAATGTCTATTGGGAATAGTCTACTTCTTAGCTGCTTTAAAACATGTAGTATCTTTTCCAGGACTGTTCTGTTTCTCTCTTTCTCTCTCTTTCTGTCACAGAGTCAGACGTCCTTTTAACCTAGGACAGAGATTTGAGGAAATATTTAAATAAGCATGCTTGGGTCAGGAAAAGAGGACCATAACCAAAGCTAGCTTTTTAATAAAGTAGAATGCCATAAAACAATATTATCCACAGTACAGCTGAGTCCCTGCACAACTGGATCAAGAAACCAGAAGGAGGGACCAGACCAAACAGAGAAGAAAGCTCAAAGATGAGAGAGGTTGTGGGACTGAAATATCAGGCTTTATTGAGGCACCAAAAGGGACAGAAACTTAACAAGCTCTGGAAGGGAGCTGGAAGACAAAGCTAGTTAGTGTGGAGATAGCTATGCTTGGTTTTGCTCTCAAATCTGCATCACAACTTGCATACCAGACAAATACAGTAGAAGACAATTACCATTTCAAGGGAGTCCCAACTGGGATTCATCTCACCTGAACAAATACAAGCAGTAATAACAATCAGACAACCAACAGCTGGCCACAGTGCTCTTGCTCATCCAACACAGCAGCTTGAAAACCAAGGGTTTCCCAGCATGGGGAGTCACCTCACCTGAATGTGAAAAGGGCATCTCCTGATGACATGTACCTCTGGGCTTGAGATGGTGTGTGAAATTACCCAAAAGTGTACTCTCAGCAGAATTCAGAAGAACAGATGATACGGAAGTCCACAGGGTTACATTAAGGCATGCTTCTCAGGGAAAGAATAGATCCCGGATGAGTCCCCCAGTATAGTCAGGCTGCTCTCACCAAAGAGGAGATCAGGACGAGCTCTTTATGAAATTGAAATTAATTGAGCCACACAGACCTGACCAGGTGCACACACTCTTGTAACTACAAGTCCTTAAACCAGGGGGTTTATAAAGAAACAAAACACACACACACACACACACACACACACACACAATCAGTCATTTCTGTTGACACAGGTGTGGTGGTTGTGGGATAGCACTACAGGACATGAACTTATAAAAGTGGGCCATAGCTGTCTTACCATGGTGGCACAGCTTGATCAGGGAGGGGAGCAGAATGCCTTGTAACTATAGAACAATGGCAGGTGAGTTCCTGTAAATACTATGCATGCCAGAGGCTCAGGCTGACCTCAATTTTAGCCCAAGGTCAGGTCAGTAATTAGCAAACATGTTTTTCTCATTTCATTTGCTATAATATTCCCAGTCCCTAAACAGAACATGCTGTCACAATGCTTACTGACTCTACACATTTATTTATACCAGTCAAGTGATAATTGGAGAAATATTAGGACTATTTCACTAAAACTGACACTTAAAGCAATGTCTGTTTTGAGCATTTATGAGTTTCCTATTTTGAGGACATATATATATACATATGTGTATATACATATATACACATATACATACACACACACATACACACACACACATATGAGATACACATGTGGATCACCTGGATCCAGAGCTTGACTGTATCCTAAGTCATTCTACCTTCTACTCATTCTCCTAGAGGAATTCTCATGTAGAAAGAAGATAATACTTTAGAACGGATATTTTTGCCACACAAACAATGTAAATAATTAAAGAATGTATATATATGTGTGTGTATATATGTATATATATATATACATACATATATAATAGTAGTATTATATATAGTAATAGTAGCTGAAATAAACGTTCATTATTTCACATTAACTGATATTGTCCTGACAAAGATTCATGACTTATATTAGCAAATACATTATTCTAATTGCTAACTTCATATTCGAAATGGAAAAGTCATGACTACATGCACAATACTTTGAAACATCAACTGGTTTATACAGACCATTTATTTAGGAATATTAAGACTCATTGCTGAAGCAAATAGATACTGATCTCTCTCTCTCTAGATATACTGATCTCTCTCTCTCTCTCTCTCTCTCTCTCTCTCTCTCTCTCTCTCTCTCTCTCTCTCTGTGTGTGTGTGTGTGTGTGTGTGTGTGTGTGTGTGTGTGGGTTCAAGTGTGCCCATGTGTGCCTTTTTGTGTATGTGAGTTCCCATGTGTCTCTGTAAAATGTACATTCCATTTATCAATTAGTGGATGACCACACAAATAATTAACAAATGAGTCTATGAGTACTATATTAATGTCATTAAGCTCTTCTTTCTTTCAACTTCTTTCCTGTCCCCTCAGCTCCTCAAATTCTTTAATTGGACACACGCATGTGCGTGCAAGCGCGCGCATGTGCACACACACGTAAATTTATAATTCAACCCACTGAGTTCATTTAGCATTGCTTGTATGTGTTTAGGGATAGTCTCTTGGGATTGGTTAAACAACCAAGAGGCTCATCCTTAGATACGGCAAATTCTCTTTATATTAATTGACATTCTTGATGCTAAATAGGACACTAGACACTGCTGAATCTTGTTGCAGGGAAAGATAACTTTCAGTCACTTTTATGTCACTGTAAGTATCTGAATTGTAAGGGAAATTGGTAATATATCCTTTGGTGAGTTTCTTTTGCACATGGTTACCTAACTAATTTGTATTCTCCGTACAAATTTGTATTTGTATGTATGAACATGTATTTATATGTGTGTTCTTCAGAAAGGATAAGAGGGAGACATATTAATGTCTGAGATTTAATTTTGAAAGGACTTTACTTTGCAAAAGGTCACTTCAGGCAGGAAGAGATAGTGTTCCTGTAAAGTACAGCATGCTATCTTGTGCTAATTGAGCTTATCTCTTGCTGCAAACAGAATTATCTGTTCTTAGGCTTAAGAAAAGCTGCTATATTCAGTACAGTGGTATTTACAAAAGATCTAGCTTAGTAGACACTTTATCTTTCTCTGTGGTTCCTTGTCTTTGTTAGGCTGAAAAGAATTACATGGTATTATTCTTAAGTTAGTGAAAAGATGTGGTATTTTACTAATGAAATGAAAATGATTGCTGGAATATGTTTACATGTTAATAAGCAGTAGCGACAGTGAAAAACATCCTCGGAGTATTTTTCTCATAATTTCTCTTTGTAGGGCTGTACTGAAACCATTTATCTATTTATTGATACTCATGCAAACTATACTGAATATTCCATTAACATTTTATTTTGAATTACTGCCAAAGTAAGACATGTGAGACCTGCAAATCTTAGCCATGTATGAAGCTCAAACCAAATATCAGGTAGCTGACAAAGCAGCACGAACCAAGATGACTTAAATTGCCTTCTCCCTCCTTGTCTTTCATTTCTTTTTCCCACCCTAATTTATAAGATGGCTGAGATAATAGGCCAATTATTATCAAGTCATATAATCACAGGGAAAACCATTCAGAAAGCTAGAAATTTAAGCCAGCAGACAGCAGATCTCCGTCTTACCTTCAATGTCCTCTACCCTTCCTGCTGAAGTAAGAAAGCTGTTTTGCTCATAGAAAGCTGGCCTTCATCACAATGTCAGGGAGAGCTATGTTAACATTGTCTATTTATGCTTTTGCTAGGTCTTCTTTAGGCTGCCATATTGTTGTGGCGTTATGGATGAAGCTTTGCCATAACGTCCAGCTGATGCAATCTCACCCCAGAGATCCTGGTCTTCAGGCTCTGATAATCTTTTCACCCCCTCTTCTGTGCTGTTCACTGAACCCTAATCATAGAAGTTATGTTGTAGATGTATCCACTGGTGCTGGGTACACCATGATCAGTAATTCTCTGCATTGTGACCAGTTGGAGTTTTCTGTACTGGTCCTTCTGTTGTGAAGAACAGCTCCTTCGGTGAGGTTTGAAAGCTACACTTACCAGTGCATACAAGGATACACAGCAACAAAGTGGTCTAACGTGACAAATTCAACCTCCCCTTCCTCACACACATTTCTACTTTATCTTTATCAACAAAGAAACATATATAAAATATTAGAAATACATACATAGGCTGGGGTAGAGAAAGTGAATTTTACTTTATACCCTTTACAAGTCTATATTTAATTATAAAGGGAGAATAAATGCTTGGTTAATATTGATTGAATATCTAACTTAGTACTAATCTTCAATATGAACTCAGTTCATAGCTAGTGACAGAAAGAATGAGTGAAAACATCTTCCACCTTCAATGAGTTCACAGCACAGTGGAACAAATGGTTATACAAATTTACATTTTATAAAAGTTATACATTCGGGGTGTAATAATGGCACATATTATGGGATAGAAATTAAGTTGCACACATTGTCCTTCAATCTGGAAATTCAGACATGCATGCTGAAAAAGTTGACCTTTGAGATTAATAGTTATCCAAAGATACTAAATAAAGAAATAATAAAGAAAAAAGAGAGAGAACAATTATAATCAGAGAATCAGAATTGAGAGGTAATCCAGAGCACACTGTTAACACCACTGTAGCAAATACTTCTGATCTATAAATTTTAATGTATAGGAGAAAAACATTGAAATTGAAAGTTTGAGGGTTGCATTTTATGTTAATTAGAGAGTTGAGACTTTATTATTTTTGTATGACATTCAGACCTACTGGTAGATTTTAAGTAGGATATAGAAAGGTCATGTGCTCAGTATAGGCAGAATATTTTGCCTATTATGTGGAGAACAGATCTGAGAGGGAAAATAATTACAGGCAAGAGAGACAGTTTTGGTAACTATAATATTAATCAAAAGACACTATGATAAGTACAGGAAATCTTGAGAAAAATGGTTGACTCTGTGTATAGGGCTATTTTGTACAGGTAAATTTAACAGAATTTGGTGGCTAGTTAGATGGAAAAAGATGTATTATGTAAGAGTGTCTTGTAGATGCCAGTGAGAAAAGTTAGGCAAGTCTGAACTGGAGAGGAGGGAGGGCATAGGAGAAGGGACAAAGGGAGAGAGGGAAGGGGGGAAACTGAGGCAAGAATGAACAACATCAGAGACAGTAGGGGTTCAGGCAGAACTCTACTCAAATAACTTTCATCACAGCTTTCTAGTACATAATTCAACAAAAGTTCAATTTTCTCATTGTTTTGAGAAAAGATTTTGGAAAAATGATTATGATTGACATTTGACATAAGATTTGCTCTATTTAATGAATATGTAGAAGAATTTTATAAAGCAATTTATAATGACTAGAATTCAAATTATACCTGTTTTAAAACATGTGTGTATTTCTTGGAAGTCTTGGTCTATCAGAAAATTATATTATATTTAAAAATGAACTAAATACATTTCTTGTGTCCGTCTTAATATCTCCAAAAGAAATTGCGTTCTTTTAAGTATACTAAACATCATCAACTTGCACATTCTTAGATGACAAGATCAACCAGAATTTGCTGAATATATTCCAAAAATAAGATATGTATTTCCAATATTTCACTTTAACAAATATATTTTGGAAACCTTAGAGGGGCTGGTAATTGATCAGAATATAAGCTGAAGAAAGAGCAAGAAAGGTAGTTAGAAGGGATGCTCAGACACTGCAGGGATGCCTCACAATGACTATTGGTTGGAAACAAATTATGCAATGAGACTCATTGCCATTTATGATATAGATATGTCAACCCATGGATAATTGACTCCCCAAATTTCATATTGGATATCTCCTTTATTAAGGCTAAGTTCACCCTCATGATCCTAGAGTTTATGACATTGAGCCTCCAATCTGTCCATTCTTATCATTCCCAAAACCTTTCTCTTGAAGATTATTATAATTTATGTATGTATTGCAGTTTACTTCACTTGAAACATTGTTCAGTGTACAGAGACGTCACCTAAGAATTAGAAAATGACAATCCATGTCCCCTTCCTGGCAGCAAAAAAGACTATCACATTTTTGCTGTTTTGGTGGTGGTGGTCTTTCATTATTTATTTTATTTTATTATTCATTTGAGTCCTGTGGATTGAACCAAAAGGCTGTATGTGTACTAGACAGGCACCCTAATACTGAATTACACACCTTGCCTAATAGTTTAGTACTAGTAATAATGCCATCTTTCCCAGACATCTTGGAAGACCCACTAAGATTTCTATTTGTTGACATATTTTGTATATTTCCTATTAGTCTATAACATACACTATAACACATTTCAAAAATCTATAATTTACCTTGTTTGTACTCATTCATGCTGGATTTTTTTAAATATAAAAAATACGAGGAAGAAGTGCTTTAGCTTGTTTTGTACCAGTCCCTCCCCTCACGTACCTCCATCCCAAGTACCGAGTTTAATCACAACATTTCATTGAAAAGATTGTTTGGAAATGCACCACCTGTCTTCATCAGGCCTCCATTGCTGTGATGAAACATCATGACCAAAATGAAACTTGGGCAGGAAAGAGTTTATTTGGCTTGCATTTCCACATCATTGTTCATCAAAATATGTGAGGACAGGAACTCAAACAGGGTGGGAGGCAGGAGGTGATGCAGAGGCTCTGGAGGGTGTTGCTTGCTAATGTACTCTTTGTGGCTTGCTCAGCCTGCTTCCTTTTTTTCATTAATAAATATTTTTATTTTATAATTAATTTAATTTTACATATCCACCGCAGATTCCCCTGTCCTCCCTCCTCACACCTGCCCGCTTTTCCCCCCAATCCACCACCCATTCCCACCTCCTCCAAGGCAAAGTCTCCCCTGGGGATTCAACCCCACCTGGTAGCTTCAGTTGAGGCAGGTCAAGTCCCTTCCTCCCTGCACCAAGGCTGAGCAAAGTGTCTCAGCATAGGCCCTAGGTTCCAAAAAGCCAGCCCATGCCCCAAGGACAGGTCCCAGTTCCACTGCCGGAGGGCCTCCTAAACAGTTCAAGCTAATCAATTGTCTCACTTATCTTTCTTATACAACCTGGAACCAGCAGCCCAGGAATGGCATTACCCACAATGGGCTGTGCCCTCCCCCATCAATCACTAATTAATAAAATGCCTTACATACTACCCTACAGTCTGATCTTCTGGAGGTATTTCTTAATTGAGGATCCCTCCTCTCAAATCACTTTAGCTTGTATCAGGTTGACACGAAACTAGCTAGCACACTACCTGAGACATTAGTCTATATCATTAATTCCAATAGCAAAACAATCCCAGCCAGTGGCCACTCTGTGTCATCTTAGAATGACTGAGGCTCCCTACCCATATTTTCATAACCCTTGTGGTCAATGCTTATTACTTCTTGACAATAAATATTTTTTGTGGGTACTCATTACAATATTTCATCTGTTTTTGAAATTAACATCTTTGTGAAGAAAAAAAGGCAAAGCTTGTTTTAGAAGCATGGTTCATATTCTCTGCATTTATTCGATGATGCTTTGTTCACACGTGAAAACACATATCATATATCACTGTGTGGACCACAGTTTAGATATTGTTGATATACAGATTGGATTTTAGTGCTGAAAATCCCATTCATTTCCAAACTATTTCTTCAGAAATTTTGTTAGCTATGAGTAACATAATGAGTAAGCAGTAACAAAACCTTGCACGTTCGTATTATTTATTTTCAAAATTGACTGTAAAGATGGTAAGAATATTGTCGGCTTGATACCCAGAACTGATGACATTAAGCACAAAGCTGAATCATGTGACTCTGAAGCTAGATTGTCCGATGTTGAAGTCTAAATTCGAACACTTGATAGCTGGGGTGAGTTAGTGAAGTCTTTTGGGTCCTGGTTTTTCCTATAAAATGGTATTAACAGTACTGTCGAGTCACAGCATTGATTCTACATTCAATGGGTCAGAAATTCTATGCTTCTAGGTAGCTTTACAAAACTCAGCAGAAATAAATGAAAATGGATAAGCCTGTCTTTGCTAATTCCTAGCTCTCAGTTATCCATCTCAAGTTGAAAGCCTTGGTTTGGGCTACACCAGTTTCTCTTTTATTACCTATTTTCAGGTCACTCTTGCAGGGTCAAATGCATGCTTAGTGAACACTATTCTTTTTACTGAGCTATGAGGTTGTTGCAAACAGACAATTTTATGGTCACACTATCTCCTGGGACATTTAGCCACCGATACAACATAAAACTACAGTAAATTTGGATAATCATCTTCCTCATATCTAATGTTCTGTATACATCATATATTTCTTAAAATGTTATTCCCATTCCTGTCCTGATTTCATGATTTTCTCCATGTTCATTGAACATTTTTTATCCTGAAAGCAAAGCATTTAACTCTGTATTTGTGTAAAAAAATGACCTTCTAAATGCCTACCATAGTTAGCCATTTGAGAAATTTGTTCTGAGAATTTAAAGTATTAAGAAGCTCAAACATTTTGAAAGTTTAATTGTGCTACATAGCTGGTTTTAATCAGAAAGGAATTGCTGTTTTACTTGTGATATGAACACTGACTGGGATCCTCACATGACTGATATCAGATTCAGAATGGACAAGAGAAGGAATAGGAGCAGACTCTTCCCTAAACGTAGAGACAGTGACGATATGCTGTCAGGCTCTGCTTTTCCTGGGTCTGATCCTGCAAGTCCGGAAAGCAGGCTATCACTGCAGCTTAAACTTTGAACTTGAAGCCTAAGATGATGATGATTGCCTTCACTAATCTTGTACACTCATAATTTAATTTCCAAACAGACTTTTCAAGAACTCAACCCTTTTGATACTTCCATATCCTAATGCCTATTGCCAACAAAATGTACATTTTTAAAGAGAAGACAGCAATGTGAAGAAAAATCCATTAAACACCTCCATCATTTCAACAAGGTTTCCATAGTAAGATAGAAATCCATGATCCTAAGATTCAGTCCTCTTTTCTTCCCCAATGGATCATTTATAGTGAAATTACTTGTTCCCAAAAACACTTGAACACACTCAGGAGAGGCTATTCACTTAATAGCACCTTACATTTCCAAAAATGAAAGCACAGATTTAACACTCCAGTCAAAACCACATCTATAATCGGGGGAGGGGGGAGGGACATGCAGCAGCCAGTTTTCCTAGATGGAGTCATGAAGGGATCCAGTTTTGAAACTTTGTGTTGATTTTTTTGTTTATGGATTCGTATCTTTTTTTGACAGGCCATGATAAAATTAAAAGTCAGCTGGTTTTGTTCAAAATGTAAAGTGTAATTCTAAATCTTTTTCAATATTTGTATGTTAAAATTAAAAGAAGAAAGGAATAAAATTGAAATTTATTTAGTAATGCCTCATCACTTATTAATCCCTACTGTCTTCTATAGAAAATATAGCTCACCATTTTATGTTTCTTGAAAATATGCTAATTTGGACTTCTGATTTTTAGAAATTGAATTAAAGCATAAGTGAAATTTGATTATAGCATTGAGGAAAATTACTAAATAGTAGATACATACAGAAGTGAGCTGCATTTGAATTCTTGGCTGTGAATTCTAAACTTAGATTGAGATGCCAGGATAAATAAAGATGCTTTGACTTATTGATCAGCAATAACTCTATATATATTTCAACTATGAATGGCTCCATATTACAAGTATATTCATAATAACTCAAATTGATAAAAATCACTGAAGCTCATCATAGATATTGGATGCATAAGTATGTGTAAAAATTAAGTATTTGTTCCTATATTGTTCAGATAAAAGGATTATATATATTTCCTGTATTGTGTATAGGGCAGCTGATATATGGATATTTGTCATATCCTCATGACATCTGAATATTAATGTAATGACATTATGTATTAGAATCATTAAACTATTTAAAATTTTCTGTATTGGATGTAGTGCATGGATTAGTTTGGAATTTGAACCAATCAGTCTTTGTATGTTCTCCTTGAAATGCCTTGGAAGTGATTGATGGTTGCTGACTGTAGATTATAAGCCTCATGGTTTGTTCTGTTGCTGCAACATCTGTATTAGCATGATATAGATACTATACTATTGCTGATAAACAGTATATTTGTAACCACTGTTTAGATTCTGTGATGCAGGGGCTGCAAAAGCTTTGCATTCACGGGGCAATGCTATTTAAAGAAGACATAACAACGCAGCAATGGTTTTGATAGCCTTCATTATGACAGCTCTCCCAGTCAAACAATCTCATCTCATAGATACTAATGTGTCTATTTTGTGGGGAGAGGAAACCGAAGAGTAAAAAGTTAAAATGATTTCATGGATGGCTTGTGAGACAGGTCAGTGGGTAAAGAAGCTCACCACCCATGCTTGGAATTGGATCCCTGGACATACATGGTGGAACTTATTCTTTCAACGTATCCTCTGACCTCCACAGTTTGCTGTGGCACACATGCCCCCATAATAAAAATGTAGAAAAAAATCCATGGAATCACACAATTATCACATGCCAAAATTCTGACCTCAAATCTTTTACATGATTATATCAACAACATGCTAGGCCATTATTCTTGAAAACAACAATCTTTGTTTTACCCACCTATTAGGAAAGAGTACATTATATGTAGTTAACATGAAATGAGGCATGAAAAATAGTCAGGCTTTTAAAGCTGTAAAGGAGGCAGTCCTTAGAAAGAAATTCCCCATAAGCAAAGGCCAGGGAATGTCTAACCAAAATGTTAGAGACATTCTGGTTGTCATGGAGTTTTGCTAAACAAAAGAGGTGGATAAATTGTATATTTCAGTCAGTTTGCAGACAGTCCAAGGACTAGGTTAAATCTGTAATGAATATAACACATATGGATGCTGTGGTAGATGAGTAGGGCAAGAGATGCTGGGCAAAGTGCATGACATGTTTTGATTTTATGTTGTGAAAATAAAGCATATTTTGCATTGCTTGCACAGGTGGAACATGCAGAGGAGAAAATGTGATGTTATAACCACAGTGAATACACTATATATTTCTAGTTAGATTTTCCCATTAAAAGTATTATTCGAAGCACTAGATAATTACGTTATTTAAATATTCAAGTAATGTTTTCTGCAAAGGAGCTTTCAGGCAAGCATATTTTAGCTTTATCATTAAACTAACCCAGTTTTTCTAGAATATATGACCTACCACCAGCAATGAAGCATTTCTGAGGCCTTCTGGGCAGATATAATAGACAAGACATTGTTGAAGACGAATTCCTTGCAGAGAAAGATTTGTGAAATCCAGCAGGGAACCAAGGAAACTACACTCACAAACACACTCCTGCAGAGAAAGCTTTATCATTGGTTCTCTCTTAGCATTTCAAAAAAAAAATCTTTGAACCGGTGAGTCAAAAGCACTTCTGCTTTATGTACAATCTCCAGCAAATATTTTGAAAGAAATGGACAACTATCCTACAGTCTGAACAGTGGTCCCATTACCAATAAAATGCAGTTTATCTTCATAAACATAATTTCATTTTCTTAATATAAAAGTGAAACACATATTTGAAAGGAAAGGTGAATTTTTACAACACAGTAATTCATTACATAATATGTGTTTATGGAACACATATTCTGCTGCAATATTGTTCCAGAATCTGGGACATAGAGTTTAATAAGGAAGAGTTTTACTCAAATAATTAACTATTACAAAAATAAACTAAATTTTTCCCTTCCTTTCTTCTATTTTCAGAAGATATTAGAATTCTGAAAGTGGCAGAATACTACCAATTTGCCTATAAATAACTATCAGATAAAATTAATGTCAAGAATATCTGTACCCAAATTTAGCAGAGTTTTGTTGTATGTAAACACAAAATGATTTATGATTTTATGATAAAAAATTGTCTATTTTTACTTTACTTAGACTAGGAGATAGGCCATGAATAATGTCACATATCATTCTACAGTTCATAAATGTTTAGATGTGAATGAGGTTTTGACAGGTGAGTAATTAATAGAATTCTGAAATTATATTCTGTGCCACTTCAGATTTGCTATGGTTTTTGTTACAAGATGACCTATCAGACAATGTCACGTAGACATGCTCAAAAGCTATTTCATATTTGTGTATTTATGTGACTTAGAGAAATGCTCAATGTCCAGAAGTACTGTGTGGCATTTTCATGCTCGGATAATATTCCCATTTGCTTTGAAAATGCGTTTGGAGAGTTTGATTATACACATTAAGTGAAACATTACAGGGAGCCTCCAAACCCTCGTCTTTGGGGATATCCAAACTCCTTTGATCAGTATTCATGTGATGAAGTTCAACAAAATCCCTCCTATTGAATGTTCCCTTGCTCCACTTTAAAGAGAAGGGAGCTATTTAAAACAAATTTTGTGGAGTTTTCCAGGGCTCTTTTTTATCTTCCTTTGATTTGGAGCATGTGTCCCTCTATGATTTTAATACACACTCTAATGTCTCATAAAGCATGAAATGGAAGAAATAAATACACAGTGGGGAAAAAGTCTGTGTTTTTGGTTTTTCTCTCTTGTTCTCATAGTAGGAGAGAAGGCTCTTGAAGGAAACACTAAGATTAAAGTATTCCAAATTTGTGGCTGTTTTTATAAGCGTATAGCAATTCTTTCTCAATAGATAAACCTGAAATACATTATTTGTATGATAGTTTTTTTTTTTTACTTTAAATTATGTTTCCACATTATGCTTTAAATGTAGCTAAATGTACAAATAAATTTTTCTGATTGGAACATATTGTGGTTCATAGCTTAAGCAAAATTAAATTGTTTACACTATTTTAATTCACCCCAAGAATATATATCTTCCTATTAAGTAAATGGTTTGCCAGACATTGTAAAACATTTTTGAACAGTGAAGGTCACATTTTATTGCAAAAACCTGTCAGTGCTTTATGTCCATGCTGTGAAATGTTATTGCTTCAGGATGATTATGTGGGAGGGGGCTATGGTTAAGAATGCCTTTCTGTGACCAGCTATGATTTACAGCAGCGAGTGGAGAATTAAACCCTTAGTTGAAGCCTACAGAGCAATACCTAGGGGCGAAAATCAGCCTGAAAAATTTGATTCAGACAATTTTCTTAGTCTAGCCCCTATGGGCCTCCCAGTTGATTCTCATGAGTTTTGATTGTGATTGAAAAGACAAGCTGTTTTTGCTTTGCCCTGAACTTCCCTAAGGTAAATCCTTAGTTTTAGTAAGCTTTTTGATTAATGAGGAGGGAGAAGTTATCAGAAAGAAGAAGAGTGCAGAATTTTAACTCTTACCTCGAGGTCCAAAATGAAAATGTCTTAACATATCAGCTACTTCGGAATGGAAATTATCATCTGGGGAATAGATGAATTTTGCCTTCCTGAAATGATAATGCTCTACACCTGTGGAGGGACTGATGCAGCTCTGTGCCTTTCTAAAAGAGGAATATGTTGTGGGTCATTGGTTAAAGATTCCTTCATTTGGGCCACAGCAAATATAACTAGACAGACTGAGATTTGACAAAATATCAGTCACAGGGCAACATGATCCTGATTATATCTCCCCCGTTTCCATCTGGAAGTAATGTGGCTTGCTCTATCGTGTTTGTACTTGTTCTATCTTTCTCTGACATGTCTTAGGGGGTTTATTGGATTAGTTAACACATCGTACCAATTCTGACTTTGCTTCTCATATTGGCTTTTTCATGTTTAATATGCTTAATGTAACCTATGTGTTTTGGTTGTATCTCTTAACCTTATGCCTTAATTATTTGATCTTGTCCTCTATGGCAGAATTGAGTCACCTCAAAATTCATCAAATTTGCATTAAGCATTGAATGTTTAGCATATACAAGATAACATGTGCTTATTGTTAATGAAGATGGGGAGATACAATATAGTCCCTGATTAAATTTTATTGTAATGAAGAAGCTATGTTAGTTTCTTGAAGTACAGTGCAGAAGGAGTGGGTATTTCAGTGCAATGGCCACTGTCCCAACAGTAGGAGATTTAGAAAAGTTAATGTGCCTGTGGTATAAAATATATATCACAAGAAGAAAGAATAGTGAAGATCATTTCAGTGGGTCTGGGAAACAAATACTGTTCTAAACTACTTTAGTGGCATTGGATAGTCTAGAAAGGGTCAGATACAAATTGTGGCTTTGAGGGAGGATAAACATTGTTGGTCTTTCTACTGAGTATAGGTAGTTCTGGGGCAGAGGAGAAGAGACTAAAGTAACCTTGGGCTTTGAGCCAAGGAGAGAAGGAGAATGACCAGGAATGAACCAAGGGAAAAGGGTGGCTTGCCTCCCAAAGCATACTAAATGCAGCGTTTCCACCGCAGTGGCACAGACATTTGAGGCAAATAGACAAGAGCCAGAGAAAAGATTTGCAAATCATCTAAAAGGACCATGGTCAGCCAACACATTTGTTCCTTCATCTGGAGAAAAAGGAGAGAAAATTAGTGGAGTTTTAGAATTAGCAGCATGGTAGGGCTGAAAGTAATGAAGGAAACCCAAGAAAGAAGCCCAAAGAAACAGAGCAGGCAGGTAGGAAGCCATAAGTCAGGATACTAGAGGTCATTTTAAAGGTGAGGAGAATCAGATGGTAACTAAATTTAGGTAACTAAATTTAGCCACTGTTAATTTACTGCTGAATTTGAGGAGAGACATTTAAAGAGAATGGTGGGACCATAAGTTAGATCACAAGATGGTTGTAAGCAAGTGGTGATGGAAAATGAACCAATCATGATGACTTTGCCAGCACAAAGGAGACACAAAATGTGTAAGAATGACAAAACAATTGGAATGCATTACTTATAACAGAACTGTTACTAAATTTCATAGATACAAGATGGACATTGAAGACATAGGTCAGTAGGAAAGTGTTTTCCTGGCTCTCACAATGATCTAGATTTGATCCCTAGAACTGGATAAAAAAGGATGGATAGATGTAAAGGTGAACAGAAATAGGGAAGGTACGAAGCAATCTCATATAAAGAAGCAATGCTTTTTCTGTAGGTGCGTTGATGTCATAACAAGGCACGAAGGACATGTTGAAGTCCAGTTGTTGGAACATCAGATTTTTGATATGACAAATGTGCCCACATTTATAGAAATTCTTACTTTTTGAAAGATTCCCACTGTATCTGAGGTCACATTATATCTAAAAATCAATATAAGATTCCCATTGTATCTGACTTTTTATTAAGTAATTTTTTTGTCCAATTCTTTGCATTTGATAGGTAACTTTTATGAGTTTTTGCAGAATTACTGCTTGGTTGAAACTGTTGACATACATGTTTTATCTAATCCTACTAAGGTTATAATTCATTTCATAATGGTCTTTGCTAATAACTTTCATTAGATAATTTTGATATGGAAGTATAGTCACATTGATGTTTATTTTATAAAACATGTCAAAGCAAATGCTAGTATAGTATGAGTTATAGCAGGCTAATTACACATAGCTCTTGTATTGAAATTACCTTTGTTTTTTGCTTAATTTTGATTTTTGCTTTTTGAGACAAGGTCTCACAATGTAACTGTGGCTTCCCTGGCTTCCAACTCACAAGCGTTCACCTGTCTCTGCCTCCTGTGTTCTAGGGTCAAAGGCATTCACCACTATGCCCTGAATCTCCTTTTATAATGACCTTCTTAGGAATAAAAACACTTTCTAGTCCAAACTGAGGTCTGCCTTCTAGTCATTGTAGCATACTCTTCTAGAAAATTCTACAGACACTAATGTGAAAATCCAGCAAATAACTTCACCAATCTTTTTTTTTCCCCTGAAGGAAATAAATCAAGAAACAGAAGTTTTGTTTTGATTTTGAAGATTTGTTTTGACTGCAGTATGTGTCAGACATCTGTGTCTGTCACCCACTCAGATCCATTCATCACATAGTCATTTAGTTAAACCCTTTCTGTCAGACAGTTAAGCAAAACTGGGATTGGTGGAATCAATATGAGGGACTCATGTGCTTTACTCCCACAGGATCATATGTGCAGATGCTGAGGAAGGAGAAAAGACATTCTGAGAGCGTGTCCTATAGTCACGAAGGTGTAGAGGAGGTAGTGAGCATCTGTCAGGCTTCTTGCTTGGGAACTGAGAATACTGTGGTGTCTTCCTAAGGAAGATAAGTTCTAATAGAGCATAAGTTACTCAAAATTGAGAGTGTAAATGAGAAAGTGCAGATATTTGAAACTGTGAATAGAGTCTGGACTTTATCCTAAAGGCAACAGGGACCACTGATGTGTTCCTTGCCAAGTGTGACAAGATCAAAACTGTGTAATGTGTTTGGGAAGGGCATTCCACACTGGTAATTCTAGCCATTTGAGAGACAGAGGCAGGTAGATTGCATCAAATTAAATAACAAGTTGGTCTACATAGCATATTTGAGGGTGAGCAAAATAAACTTGTTCTTATAAAGACCATATTGTGAGTGGGGGAAGCACAGTGAATAAGAAAATTTGCAGTGGAAGTTTCATTATGAAACACCTGGACTAATTCAGACACTGGATAGTAGGTTGTAACTTCACCCAGTGCTGATCATACAGTTAGAGAAAGTTGCAGATTAGAAGGATGACTCAGTGTGTGTCCCAGCATCAGAATTCTCATGGAAGTACTTACTGTATGGAATGGAAAAGAAGTGTCCTAGGCAAGGTCAGCAAAGGTTCTGTGTAAGGAGCCAGGGCATATCCTTCCATAGGCTGTGTCCCAGCTCCTCAGCTCTTTCCAGCATTGGGGCCCAAAAGTAGCCATATGCATTGCATAAGGGATTTGAATTTGAACCATTAAATTTGAATCAAAAATTGAATTTCATATAATTTGCACATACTGTTAAGCACTGTTCAACCATTTCACACTATAAGTCTGTTTTTAGGTCAGGGATCAGATAAAAAGCAGTAAGCTAAGTATGGATACTTTTATCGACTATCGGTCAAGGAATTTGCTTAGGAGAATTGAAAAATTATATCACAAATGTTTATGTTAGAAATTGGAAAAAATCTAAACTGTTCCATTAAAAAAAAAGTACCAAATAATTTTGAGATAATTATGTCTGACATTTGTAGTGGCTGACTGTTTAAAAATTTAAAATGACAGCACTAATTAAAATTCAGGAGTTTTAAAAAATTACAGTTCCTAGACTAGTATAAAAGCAGTAGACATTGATTTGCTTGAAGAAAAGCATCTTCTTTTCCCATGTTGTTTCCTCTACTGCCCATCACTCACCACTTGAACCACAGCATGAGGTCAGATATCTCCAAAACCTCAGTTCTGTTCTTTTTTTTTTTTTTTTTTGGTTTTTTTTTTTTGTGGTTTTTTTTTTTTTTTTTTTTTTTTGGTTTTTCGAGACAGGGTTTCTCAGTGTAGCTTTGCGCCTTTCCTGGAACTCACTTGGTAGTCCAGGCTGGCCTCGAACTCACAGAGATCCGCCTGGCTCTGCCTCCCGAGTGCTGGGATTAAAGGCGTGCGCCACCACCGCCCGGCCTTCAGTTCTGTTCTTGACCAACTCCATAGCACTGGGTAATTAAATCATCATTCTTCCATCTCAGTTTACTTTTCTATGAAGGTAATTTGGTAGCTCAAGAGTTGGAATGTGTAAGAGGACAAGAAATCCCATGCAAAGATTCATGTCACAGAGCCTGGGACGATATCAGAGGAAATGCTATGCCTAAAAGACAATACAGTGCATGGAACGTATGAATTCTTTTCAAATGCCATCATTCCTTCAAGTGTTTTTTATTGGATGTTTTCTGTGCATTTTGATACTTCTTGTGGGAAATGATCATTTTCCTGGTGCCAAATAAAAATGGATAGAAGTGATTCAGTCAGTATCAAAATTGACTAATATTGGAGGCTTACTTATTATCTTTTTATCTTTTCCATACCTGCCCCCTCTCTCTTTCTCCTACATAACAAGATGCACCAGATCTATTAATTATAAGTTTCCATGCATGGCTACTCAACTCTTAACACCCAAGTTTCTTGTGAATATGGAGCATTATAGAATGAGGCACAGGTGCTGGGTGGATTTTTATGCTTGTGGACATCAAGTTATCCAAACAAAAGAAAACATGTGAATCAGTTGGTGAGAAGAAATAAATAGCTTTTGTTAAATTCATTCTTTGCCATTTACTTTGAAGAACAAGAAGATGACAAAAAGTTATTTAGCTTCTAAGTTTCATCATTTGTGGAACAGAAATGAACTATCCTCTCCTGAGTTATCATGCGTGCTATCCAGAGAACTGTGTGGTGTTACTAAGAATTGGTTCCACCAATCTCCTCCCTCCGTAGAAGAAACCAGCACAGACCTTCATTTCTGCTTGCTCATAAAGAACAAACCTTCATGAAAAAAGGCACTTTATTGATTTGTTTGCAGAAGAGTTGTTGGGAACACAGAGTCTGTTACATTTGAAGTAAATAAATTCCATTTTGATATGAGCCTCATGCAAAGCTAAGGGGAAGTCTATAATTTGTTTTATTTCAAACATTAAATTATGATGGCTCACTTAATAACTCCAAACTATAAATCTAAACTACATTTGTGTTCAGCAAACAGTCATAAACTCCCTGTTAGACATTTAATTACTGCACAAATTGTTTTATAAAGCACTGTAAAACAAACATGTTGATTAGCAAAGAGAAATAGTCATGATTGCCACAACACTAATCTTTTTAAACATATAAATTTAGCTACATGCACATATTCAATCATGTAGAACTCTTCACCCATCAAAGGCTTCTGTTGTTTTTCAGCTTTGCTCACTTAGAAGGGCAAGCTTTCATATACAGATCATTTCCAAGTGTCCAAAATGAAAAGAGCTTTATTTTTTTTCTATCTAAACAATTCTTTGTATATTTGTTTTAATCAAGAGCCATATTATCATTTATGAATCTGCATTTAAAGAATTAAATTTGTAAAGATCGGACAGAACTAACGACTGAGCAAATCACGGCACAAGCAATTAGATACCATGGTAAGGAGATAGCAACATTTCCTTATATTCAGGCCACAGGGAATGGAGCTGGGGTCTGACAAGTAAGTAGGGGTCTCTGGAACAGCCACTCACCGGCCCTTCTGTCAAAGGCAGACACACCATCAGTGCTCCTGAGTCCTGACGTCTGTCCATAAGTGCTGTGCTCATAAAATTCTCAATTCTAAGCTGTAATCAAGAGCGCTGTACTGTCAAGGACTCTACCACAGGAGAAGGGTTTATAAATGTGAAGTTCTCATTTGATCTCTTTCTCTGAAGCTGCTGGTCAAGATTGGCTACAACTATATTGGAAACCATAGAATACATTAAACAATTTTGTTAGCATACACCCTTGCCACAAAGCTCACATAACTGACTGCATTAGACATTGCATTCTGATCTTAGCCTGATGAGTTAAAAACAGAATGTAAGAGAAGGAATAAAATATGAAAAAAAGAGAAAGAACTACAAATGATATGGTTTCCTTATTAACATTTTTATTCTGAAAGCATTTTCCACAACAAACCTCTTTCAGGCATTATAATAGAAAAGAAATGTATTATAACTTCTATAAGACTTATAGTTGCAAAGGGAGAGGAAGAAATATAAATAGTTGAAGCAAATTTTAAACACAAAGGGAGAATATAATTGTTGAGAGATGATTGGCCTACTTACAGAAATAAAAAGGCTTGTTTCTGAATGAGGTGGAATCATTCAATTCTTTGCAGAGCTTCTGTAGTCAGTAATAGCACAGTTCTGTTTTGGGTAGTGCTGCCACAGAAGGAGTAGGGTATGGTCCTTACTATTAAATCTCCTCTCTCTCTCTCTCTCTCTCTCTCTCTCTCTCTCTCTCTCTCTCTCTCTCTCTCTCTCTCTCTCTCTCTCTCTCTCTCTCACACAGGGTAAGAGATAGATAGATAGATAGATAGATAGATAGATAGATAGATAGATAGATAGATAGATAATATTGAAATACCAATAATCCAATGGCAAAGGGGAAGAAATATCCACTGTAGTTCTGGAAAATTTATCAGCCAGCTACTGAGATGGACAAGGCCCTGGTGACAAGTACACCTGCCTTACCAACTGACACACAGGGCTTCACCTATAAGTAGACCAGTGGGAATGTATGGAAACTGGGTCAACAGCCCAAATTTTATGTATAGTTGATAGGACCATGTTCTTCCAATATATTCAATTAAAAAAGGCCCAAGACTAAAACGGGACTTGTGAAAGAAAATGCAAATATTATGTCTTCCATGTGAGTGGCAGATATGTACTATTTTAAAGGAAATTCCATGATAAACATAATGAGTTCACCACATTTAGTAATTTGCACAGGGAACCAAACTTTGGAAGTTCTCTTTCATCATTCCTAGAGGAAGTACTTTAAAATAAAATCTTAAAAGTCTTCCCCTGAGAGGCTAATGATCAGTTAGAAATGTGAACCATTATCCTAAATACAGTCTTTAAGGACCAGCTCCCAGCCTGCTAATAAGCACAAGGCTGCCATGTCCATTCATTTCATGTCTTTCCTCTTCCCTTCAGGAGGTCCAGTAATATGTGCAGAGATCACAGTGATGACTAGTTAAATGCACATTTGTTCTTAAATAGTCTAAATATTTTTAAGTCAGAAAGAGAAAAACATATAACTAAACCTGTCTGTATTAAGTCTCACTGAAAGTAAGCACAGAACATTTCCATTTATATGTACATTTGCAAAAGGTGTGATGGTTTGAAAAGGATTATCTGTGGGTCATTTCAGACATCAGTGTTATAGAGAAGGTAAGGCTATAGGACAAAGACACACTTGGATTTTATTTTTCTCTTCCAGATTGAATACTACAGCTTTAATAAAAATAATACAGGTCATGAAAGAGAAAATGCAAATCAGATTGAAATCTCAGACAAGGAATCAGTTCCCAAGGCATCAGTGCCTTTTTGACAGGGTGAATGGATGGCAGCTGAGGGGGGTTCCCACTTGGCTTTTTCAGTTTTCAATTTGAAGTATGTGGTAGATTTTTCAGTCTATAGTCTATATTTCATTACATTTTCGAAGAATGTGTGTTCTCTAGTGAAGATAAGCACATAATAAAGTGGAAAAAAATGTTGAATTTTAATAATTTAGTTTCTGATTAAATAGAATCACCAGCACTTAATAAGTTAGATCATTTATTATAAAGGTGCTTTGGTTGTTTGCAGTAAAGAAAGGAAGCACAAAATTTCACAAAGGTGTCTGTGTCCTGGGACATTTGTAATATATGTGTTACCTGACTTGGCCCAGAAAACTGCAGGTGGCTGGGTTGATGACTTTGAGATGAAGAAATTATACTAATTTATTTAGGTGTTCCTAGGGTTGTAAAATATATCCTTGAAAGTGGAAGAAGACGGAAAAGAGGAGAGCCAGATAGGAATACAGAGCAGGTAGTCATGATGGGATGTGAAAAAAGTTGACCCATCTCTGCTGGCTTCTAAGATGAGAGCCATTCAAGAGACAAGCAATGTGGACAACCTCTAGACCCTGTAGGAGAGCATAATAGACTGTTTGTCAGAGCCAATAGAAGGCATGATGTTTTCTCTTTAATATGCATTGAAAAGCTACAGATAAATATATTTTTTCTTGTACAATGTAATATGATTTTAATATGAAATGGATTCCCTTGTCAAGCCAAGTAACCTGTCCATTGTCTTAAGCACTAATCATGTTTCATGACAAGAATAGCAAGAGCTATCTTCACAGAATTACTGAATGGATAACAATGCATCATCAGCCAAGTCAGCGGGTTGCATGACATTTTGAAAAAATTCACACATATTCCCATGTCAAATTGAAGGTTTGTTCCCCTTGCTTATCATCTCCTCATGCTTGTTGATCTTCCACCTCCAAGAACCAAAATCTTATGCTCTTCTGAACTTAAGGGTGTTATAATCCAAATGCAGGCAAGAAAATGAAATTTCTGTCCTTCTGATTGCCCTTATTTTACTTTGTATAATGTTTTCCTACTCAATCCATATTGCCTTGTACAACACAATTTTATTTTGTTTTTAAGGCTTGTGGACATTCCAGTATGTGTACATGACATAACTTCTTCACTAATTTGTCTGTATAACTTGACTATTTTAAACAGTGTTACCATGGGCATCAGTGTGCAAAATATGTCATATATATTTATTACTTATTGTTGGGGGGAAATTGGGATGACATGGTAAATATAATTTAAGATTCCTGAGGAACCTCACATAATGTTACATAACGGCTATCCTAATTTACACTCACATACAAAGCTCACAAAAGCCCCATTCTCCAGTTTTAAACTAGAAGATCTTTTAATTCTTAGTAGTATCCAGTATAATATATGACCTCACACATGGAGAGAAATTTTATTTCAGAATGGCTCATTTCTGAGCCTCACACATACCCAATTTATATATTCCAGTGAGGACACCTAGGTCTTTTGTGTTAATTAAATTTGGGTAAGATTTGGAGACTTTTGTATGGGTTGAAGGTGCAGCAGCTTTGAAATTTGATTGAAATGTTATATTTGGGGAGGGACGTGAATTTCTAGATGTTAAAGTGTAAAGTATAAAGGGCAAAATAATGCCACCATCACTGCTACAAACATGGGCACAAACAAATCCACTGTAAATGTGCAGTGGAAAATAAAGGATGAAGGCAGGAGAGGAACAGGATTGCTCATCATGGGATCTTAACATGGAGACATTTCCTGAGTCATCATGGCTCAGGAAGTCCTGAAGTCCTAGTCCATACCTGGGCCTTACTTGACTCACAGTTGAACTTAATAGGCACAAGCAAAACAGGAAAGTCAAAAGGAGATGTCTCTACAGAGGAGGCCAGGGGGATGCAAAATGGAAAGGAATCTGCATTTTTGGTGTTGAAGTTGGATCACAAGGCAAAATTGCAAGCTCTAAAACCTGGGAAATACAGGGAAAGATCAATCTCACTGGGGCTGCCAGAGAGGTGATGCTCCCTGGCTCCTTGATCTTAGAACAGTAAAGTGCATGTCAGGTTTCTGATCTACAGAATGGTGGAATGATAGAACTGTAAGTTTAAAGTGTTTTCATACAGCATCAATAGGGAATGAATGCCAGACTGTGGCACGATGCTTGGCTGAGCACATGGCTGAGAGTAGGACTCGAATTTATAATAATCGCCACCCGAGGTTCACAAGGAATCATGGGATTATCATCTTCCTGTTTGCCCCAAGTCCCAGTGTGGTGAATTGAAGGAGAAACCCCCTCAATAATTTGAACACGTGGTCCACAGGGGGTGGGTGTGTAAGGAAGATTAAGAACTGTGGAGATGAATACTGGAGGTTGTATGCCAGTGGGGACAGGTTTTGAGGTTTCAAAGACTGGCACCATTAGCTCAGCTTCCTGTTTGTGGCTCAAGATGCAAGCTCTCAGCAGCTGCTCCAGCCATCGTGTCTGCCTGCAGCCTGCTACTTCTGCTCACCTGTAATGGATTTTAATCACCTTTTTTTTTTTTTCTATAACTTGGCTTGGTTGTGGTATTTTTCACAGCAAAGAAAAATGAATAGTTTTTTTTAAAACTAAGTAAAAAAAAAAAAACCCTTCAAAATAAAAATAACTAATGCACGCAGATTTTGAAAGCCAACATCATTTCACATATTTCTGAGTTGAATTATTTAGATTAAATGTATACATGAACACATATCTGTCTGTAGCTCTTTTCACTTAGTATAATAGTCTCCATTTCCTTCCTATATCATGACAACTGGCAAAATTGCTTGATAACTGAACTTTCTATTAATTTGATATTTCAAGAGATTGTCCTTCTGATACAGGATCTACATTTATGATTTTTGCTAAGTTAGAGTTTTTTTCTACTCTACAAAGCATAGTCCAGAAATTTGGTAGTGGTTCTCTCAGTGATTAAAATTTCTCTTTATAACATGGAGGGGTGTGTATGAGTTTGTGTGTGTGTGTGTTCTAATAACTAAAAATACTGCTATGGGATATTTATTTAAGTTTTTTTGTAGTATGAGTACTTTTTCATTTTTTATTTAATACACTTCTTTTTATTGCAAGTCATTTTCTTGTGGACATTGTTTCATGTGCTTATATACACCCATGCACTCAATGCATGATTTGTTTGCCTATGATGCTCTGAAAATAATTCATTTGTAATATTGAGTCTCAACTGTACAAGTTATGTGACTCAACCATTGAAAAAATATTTCAAAAATGTAATATCATTCATAGAATGAAACAGAGACATGTTCATTTTGTTCATGGCACTCAGAATCATGATATTACACTCCTCCCTTTCCTAATAGTGCTGCATATCAGAATCAGGGAATCAAAACAAAGATTCGCTGTTATGCCTACCAATTAAACAGCTAATGAGCTAGAATAATGACCCTTTCTCCTAACTGGTTGTAAGAATAATTGGATTTAAAAATGCTTCACACATGACTGAAATCACGATGTTGCCAGTCAGAGAAAGTGAAGACAGAGCACCACACTTAAATATGCCCCTCTGACAAAAGTCACTGTGATGTATGGGTGATAACCTGGAGGTTTTCAATGATAAGCGTGATCTCCTATCATGAAGACCTTCATAAATAGGCTGCAAATGTCTGGGTTAATGCTGGGATTGCCTCACATGAAGACTGTAATACGGAAAACCATGAAGAGCCCTACACTATCCAAAAGTAACTAGTATTAAAAAATAAAGCAGTTTAGAATAGCATAGATACGCTGATGTGCAGAAAGAAATATTTTTCTTCAAAGATTTCTTTCTAAATTCTTTGTAAAGAATAGGTGGATCCAATATTTTCTGATAATGGAAATCTTGAAGGGCTTCAATCATTTTCACTCTGACCACAGTATAAAACTCAGGCATATTTTAGGGACTGTAGGTAACTTAGAAGATACTGGTATCTATGTATAACATAAACACCTATATAACAGAAATATGATTGAAGCCCAGATCCTCCATTTCATTTCAGTGTTTTAGTCTGTGATAATTCCTACATTATTATAATTATTAACTGAGAAACTTAAAATTTTAACAGCATTTCTCTAATTTTAGATAATTGAAATGTTAACTAACATTCCTTTCACGTTATCATCTAAAAATAAAATTTTTGAAGGAAAGTTTTATTTATTGTTATTTTCATGTTTTGAAAAACTAAGTGAAGTAGAAATAAAAAGCACATATTAGGTTGTCCAATAATTTTAAATTATTTTAAAATGACCATTTAATTAAGACTCTGGTTTTCATTGGTGAGGGCAGACAGAAGATAGGTAGCATGCTCCTGTTTAAATACAATGATTTTTTATATAGGCAGATGCAAGGCTTATGACTAATAGATACATCAGTTTTAGTGACTTTCATTAATACTTCTGAATGTTGAGACTTTAACTTTCCAAGACTGTCTTTGACTTAAAATCTACTACATAATTTTTGATAGCCCCTGTTTTATTGGCCTTCAGAAAATCCCAATCATTTTAGAAAACAATTAAGATGAGGAGTAAAATTGTGTCAATCACAAACCCACGACAATTAATTACTCTAAGAGAATTTTAAACTGAGAAGTGGAGAAAATGTTCATGCTTAGTTTTCCATTCTATTATCACACAGGAAATGAGAACAATAGAAATATGGCACAAGTGTCCATACCGACACTCAAGAAGAGCAAGTGTAAGGTTATTTGGAATTGCCGTTGCTACATTTAAAAACTAGTTTCCTTTTAAAATTATTTTGCATATTAAGTAAGGTTAATATATTCCAATCTTTATTGAACACATTTTCAAATCCTGAAATGTTCCAACCAATAATTTAAAAATACTGTAGAGTTTTTCATATATGAACAATCTTTACTTGTTTTCATATCCTTGTAAAGATGCTCAAAGCATAGAGATCAAGTTAATAATTGATGTCTCACTGTCATTTAATATATGTATGGAATTATTAATCAGGAAGTTGGGATCATTCACTAGGTTCCTTAGGTTGCTTCAAATTTAGTTGTCAAAAAATTTGGCAAAGTAGCAGTTACCACCTAGTTCACAGGGGCCCTAATGCTATGTCATCCCTGATAAATCATACTGCCATAAAGGAACATTAATTATTTCTGCTCCATCTAGTAGACATCAACATCAAAATTTTTCTACAGCTTTCATCTTCTTGTTGAAGCAAGCCCACTCATCATCGTTTCAGAAATGGATAGGCTCGGATCATGAAATATTTTTATGATTGGCAAGCTCCATGGTGGGTGAGAATAGGCAATGGTCAGCAAAGACCTTGCAGATTTATTTCTGGGTCATGGTGCTGCCTCTAATAGCTTACCTCTTCTTTGTGCTGCAACTTTTAGAGGTCAGAGAGATGAGTGTAAGTGAACAGAGGCTGGCCTGATTTCTGCACTATTTCTTCTGAGGTGTTTTATTTTCCTGCTTTCTGATCCAAGGAGGGAATCTCTATGTAAATCAACAGGGATCATTTTACCATACCACATTTCTGGGGTCACTAAAGTCCACACAAGGTCATAGATGACATGGAAAGGAGCCAGTCAATTTTTTTTCAGGGAGAAGTAATAGCTTTGAGAATAAAAACTATTCCTCTGGGAAAAGGAACCAGAAATCCTTAAAACAACTTCTTAAGACCAAATCCTGGGCAAGGAAAGCACCCCACTTGTTAAGTGCATCTATCTATCTATCTATCTATCTATCTATCTATCTATCTATCTATCTATCTATATACTAGCTATATCTATATATCTATATCTATATATGTATATATGTGAAAACTTTATCTAACAAGGTTGAAGTTGATCAAACTACCCTGTAATTCTATTACCCTCAGAGTAGGTGCATTATGCAGATTTATTAACCTAAAATTCTCTGTCTTCAGGCTAGAAGAATAAAAATGTTATTAGGGTTTTAGATATAAGTTGTAGTGAAGTTTACTTCGTAGGTTTTTATCTTTTTTTTTTTTTTTTCTTTTTCGAGACAGGGTTTCTCTGTGTAGTTTTGCGCCTTTCCTGGATCTCACTCTGTAGCCCAGGCTGGCCTCGAACTCACAAAGATCCGCCTGCCTCTGCCTCCCAAGTGCTGGGATTAAAGGCATGTGCCACCACCGCCCGACCAGGTTTTTATCTTGAAATATAACTGCCATTGAATAAATGACTCACAATTCAGACTCTCCCTCCCAAAACTGAAGATATAAAGTTAACGCTGAACTTTGGAAATGATTACATATGATCATTTTAAACTTGATCATGTTCATACAAAGTGTATCACAGGGGAATATCTGAAATATGATATATAAACGTTGCCATTTTGTATTGAATTTCAACAATATTTCCCAGGTATTTTTGAGCCTGTAGCCTGTACATTTTTCTCCCCATTTTCTGAATTCTACTTCCTATTATATCCTTTGGTGAGCATTAAGTAGACCAGGTATTATAGAGTAGACTTATTTTACCAGTCCCCTAGAATGAGATTCCACTGAAATTCTGAAATTGGATACGTTGTATGAAAGTACAGTGAATTCAGGAAGAGACTGGAAGTGTCACCTGTGGAACATTTCTTCACATTTCCTGGATAAAAATGAAAAACAGGCGACTTTTGACTACGGACCCTTTTGACATTTTTATCCACTCCTCCAAAATACCTAAAATAATGTGTGTATATATATATATATATATATATATATATATATATATTTTATATAATATATATATATTTTTTTCATGTTAAAAACAGATTCAGATAAATAAACACTCAGATCATGCCATGCAATCATTCTGAGCTCTTTCTTAACTCATTCTTTACTAACTCCATTCTACACACACTACTATACCTGGAAGACATGTAAAAACATGTCTTTAGAACCTGTGAAAGCAACCAATGGTTGTACAGTTAAACTGCACTATAGAGAAACACCCCTGAGTTCTGTGAATTTTTACTGGATGTGGAACCATATAGTGTAATCCTTTCACTCAATATCTCTTTTAGTTGTTCATGTATGTAGGTGCTCAATGGTAAATTCATTCCTTTGTGTTAACCTCATTTTAAGCTTATTTTACACATTTAGAATTTATTGGATACACTATTGTGCAATTAATCACCACCAGAGGGACAATGATCTCTCCATATGCGTTCTTTTAAAAGATAGATTTTTATATGGCATGAACATAGGAATAAAGATTTTCCAAATTCATGTGTCTGCTGACAAGGAGAAGTAAGTGAGCAGTGTGGTGGAGTCTCCTTTGTTAAATAATGAAAATAGTAGAATGATAGAAAATAAACCCAACTCACCTCAAGCTTTGGGAATCTTTGACAGTTCATCTGCCTTCTATGGATTTTCTTTCAAAGCATGAGGAAGAATCTGCAGAGGCAGATTCTCCCAGTCTGGTAGTTCTAACTCTCCTTGAAAACAGATTTTCTTCCTTTTTGAAAGCCCTTAGGTTCTTGCATTTAACCTTTCCAAAGGCTTCACAACTCTGACAGAGTTCACAGCTCTGCTCATACTCAGCAAGTCTGAAGCACGCAGCCTGAAAATCTCTTACTCCATCGCTGTAAGGCACAGCTTAAGATGTAGAATGCAGCCTGTTCTCACACAGGAGCACAAACACTTTTCATCACAAACATCAGCAGATCAAGCCATTATTTCTTCTTAATTCCTCTGGAGGAATTCTTTCTTAAAGATTTTAAATTTAGCACTGAAGAGAAAAAATTTGCAAGGCTTATTTACATTATTTTTTCAACTTATTTATTTAACTAGTTTTAATTATTTTAGATTTTCATAGTAGTCCTGTATATCTATCATTTCTATCCCTCCCTTTTCTTTTTCAATTCCTCCTGTGTAACTTCCAGTCTCACATTTATGACTATGTAACCCTTTACACACATGCACACACACACATTATATATATATAATATTATATATTTATTATATAATATTTAATATATAATTATATATATGATAACTCCTCAAAGGCCTCAATACTGGAAAAAGTTGGAAGAATTTTTAAGCACATTCTCTCCATATTTCCCTTTAAATGTTATCTTCTCCTTCCATATTCCCTTTTAATCCTTTTTACTTTCAAGTTATATTCATATTGTGCATATGGTAGAAAACATGTGATACTGTCTGAGTCTGTTTTTTTTTTTCCACTTAAAATTATAACCAGCTCCATTTATCAATTTTCTGTCTTTTTATAAGTGTGGATTAGGAATTAGTCACCCTTACAGTGAGTTTATTTCAACCATGCATTTAAAACACAGAAATATATTGCTACTTCCAAGACAATGTTAAAAATGTTTCCAATAATTTTTGCCTTCATTTAGCATAAATTAAATGGTTTCATTTTTGCACTTTTATACATTTTTTATTGGATCTCATTCTACACCTTTCTCCATATTCTCTCCCACTAAGACACTCATTTGTCCCCTTTTCATTATCATGTCACATGCACTCTATTACCCTTTTCTCTCCTATCTTTAGAATCTCATTTTGCTTTTTCATGATCCCTTTTTTATTTCATGATCTGAGTCCATACCCATTCTTACATGTATATATAGATGCACAAAACAAAAGCAAAAACCTACATATGAGAAAGAACATGCAAATTTCTCTTTCTAAGTCTGGGTTAAATAATTTAATATTTTCCTATTTCTATTTTCCTGCTAATTTCACAATTTAACATTTTACGGCTAAATAAAACCCCAATGTGCAAATTTCACTGAAATAATCAATATTTAAAACAACATGGAAACACAAAAATCTCATTGTGTACCACATTTTCATTTTCTAGTCATCTAGTGCTCTCTAGACTGATTCCATTTCCTACTGTTCGTTTTATATCAAAGAGCTTACCTAAGCTCATAAAGTGTGTAAATTTTTTGTAAAATGTTGAGCATTTATTAAGGAGAGGATGATCACTAAGCTTCCCTTCCACTTCCCATAAATAAAAGAAGACACTTATGTGGATAGAAAGAGGGAAATAGCTATTTCTAGACAGGATGAGATGTTTCCATTTTTGTAAAATTTGGACATTGTTGTTCGTTTGTTTTGTTGTTTTTAACCATAGGCAATGAATAGCTCTAAAGTAAACTTGACCCTAGCAACCATTTAATTGACTTGTCTATCAAAGACAAGCAACAAAACAAAAATGACAAAGGCAATTGTTTTGCGTAACTTGTTAGGTTTCTAACTCCACATTATTATCAAGGATTTTCTGGGAAAAAGGATTTTAGCATTTAATATAATTACTGAAACCAGAAGATCACCTCATTTTTATAGTATCCAGTAGTAGGACAATAGATAATAACTGGAATTTTAAACTCATCTAAACCATATTTAAATCCTTGTGCTATCTTTGTATATTTAGTTAAGATATTTTTATAGTTATAGTTTCCATGTTAAAATGTAAATCTATTTTAGAATGCAAATGTGACTCTGTGTGTTTACAGAATGGTATTGCCACATTTAAATATTCCAGGAAACCCCATGTCAATCATTCCCAATTTCCCTTCTTAGGCTAATTTCTTTTATGTCACTATGCCCTATGTGTTTTAATATTGTCCATGTGGTGTACTGTCATTCAGAGAAGTAAGGCAATCTCTTCATGAATAAATAACTGCTGGATCCAGATTTTTCTATGTACATGATGCTTATGGGAATGTCTGGAAGTCATGTCTGTTCCTTTCTCAAGCATATAAATGAAGAGCATATGGTAAACATAGGAGAGAAAATTTTTTCTTGGACTCACACATCTGGAGAATAGCAAAGGAATCTATCTGAAAGCAAATTTCTTGGATTTCTGTATATTTTTCTTATGTTAAAACTGCTCAAGGTTAAGGGAATATGGTTAAGACAAGAAGGGAGAGACTTAGAAATATACCAGATTTATATTCTGTGCAATGTATTTGAGTAAACTGAGTAAAACTTTATATGTAAAGCACAGTGGCAGGCATGGAGAAAAATACATAAAATATCCTAAGGCATTCCTCAACCACTCATGGAATAGAAGAGTCGCCAGATTGACAGAGAGAAAGCAGTGCAGGCATTAATGGGTCAGTGATATGCCAAGTGAAGATGACTACCAGGCCACCTGGAGAGCAAAGAGGACATTATATTCTCGTGTGTAATGCTTGAAATGAAAAATTGCAGAAGGGATATTGACAAGTCCCATCTTCAATAATGTGGAAGGCCAGCTGTTTGTTCTGAGGGCTGACAGAGATGTATTAAATATTTTGAACATCTTGGTAAAATAGTAAACTATAGTTTATATTCTTAAATAGAGACTAGGTATGATCATGTAGTAAAAAAAGCAAAAGCACATTTAAGCAATTATTTCTCTATTTCTTTTCTATTTTATTTGTTCTTTCTAACTTGCCCTCTTTTGTTCTTTTTGTTTAATACATTTTTTTGAGAACTTCATGTAAGAATATAATCTTTTGATCAAATCCATTCCCTATTCCCTCCCATTACTTCTGTGATTCCTCCTCTCATCACTTCTCCTCCAAATTTCATGATGTTTTTAAACTCACGGAGCCCCTTAATGGTGCTTATATGTATGTGCATGGAGAGCCTTCTGCTGGAACAAGAGCAGCATCAGGGGCTACACACAAAGAAACCTCCTCTCCCTCCTCAATCAACTATCACCCAGTAGCCCTTCAGCTGTTGTTGAGACTTCGTGAGGACCTCTGCTATCCATGCTGGGATTTGGCTGGCTAGATATTCTGTACTGATCTTTACAGTAGGGCCCCTGTGACTTCATGCATGCCCTATTGTGCCTGGAAAACATGTTCCTGTTACCACAGTGAGTCATCTTTTTGGTCAGTCAGACAAATATTCACCCATTCAATAGACCTACACTGAACTTTTGTTTTTAGATAACTATGTTAAGGTATACATGCTGCTCTGTAGGAAGGCTTCAAACAAAGGCTTGGGAGTAATGTAACATTTCTTTGACTGAAAGTCTTTTCACAGACACAGAGTCTTCTGAGAAAAGCCTCTAGAGGTAAAACTCTTCAGAGAAAACCATATTTGGTCTGAATCTCAAAGAAGCAAGATGGCAAACAAGAACAGGATAACCCCCCAAGGAAGAGATGAAAGACTCAACCTTCACCTCTTTCATAATTTCATAACTTATTTTTTCAATTTCATCTGTTTGTGGGATAATACACTACAACCTCAAATGTATTGCTGTTACCAAGAACTATATTTATGAAATATATCCAGAAAATGTTACATAGGAGGTTACTGGGACAGGGATGAAACAGGTAATTAAAGGACAAATCCCAGTTGTATTTACTTTTAGAAAAAAAAAATCAATTTATCAGTTGTTGATGTTGTTGAAATCAGTCATGTTTCCCCTCTATGCTCAGAAGCATTTGGTATCCTTAGATGTCAATGTTTGTGTAAACATTAGAAAGAACATTTGTAAGCCAACCCTAGTGCCACATGTTCACGGATATAAGAGAATTTGTTCCCTTTCCAGGGGAGTCTCATTCACTGAAGTATTGCTGAGTTCATGTCCTGCTCCCGACTGCTAGGATACAGGCACTGCCTTCTCACATAAGTGAAGCAAGAAGCACTTTCTTCCATTCAGGCATTTTAAGGCAAGCCTAGAAATCAGGACTGAGCCAATTAAGGTGTATGTTCACAGCAGAAAAGTATATGAGGCAATAAATACTGGTTGAGGTTGGCTAACCGCTGAAATGAAGGAATGATGTTTGATAATCACTAAATCTATTTGTGGTAAATATACTCCTAGAGCATGAGCATTGGTCTCATTAGTTGATGGAGTTCTAAAAGCAGTGAGAAATGATTAAGGAGTAACAGATACATTTTTTTCTTTGTGAATAATGTGAAAATGCTGAGTTGCTACTTCTTCCTTTTGAGAGTACATTAAGAACATACTGTATGTGCAGATAACTTAGAATAAAGAAAAATATTTGTTATAAGATGGACATACATTTTGGGAAGGGAGGTATGTCATGAAGGTTAAAGAAATATGCAAAAGACAGTTTTATATTTATTCATATTATTTTTATATAAATATGCAGCTCCTTATAATATTCTCATAGATTTTCTTAGCAATATGAATACTTGAGGTACCTATGGAAAGGACAAGTATATGCTTTTATAAATATAGAAAGTATCTGATGTATGCAAAGACTTCCGTTTGTCTCTGTCTTCTTTTAATGCTTTGAGTTCAATTTCTGCTCGAGACTAACTTTTCTTCCTGGCTTTAAATCCTCCTCTGGTCTTCCATCTGCAATTTTTGCAATATATAATGAAATTTTTCATGCAAATTATTATGGTGGGTGTGGTGTGGGAGTCCCTGTATTGCTTCCTGGTATTTTCAATTCCTAAGAAAAATTTAGCCTGCTACTTCAAGCCCTTCACAGTTACATCAGATATATCAGTGCTCAAACAAGGAAGCAGCATCAGATTCTACAAGTCCAAATGGTCAGTTCTCAATAAAGATAAAATTCAAAACTCAAGATCTTTTGCTGTGATGCTTCGACCACACAGTGAAATGATTGGCCATAGTTCGAATGGGGCTGCACCTTGGCGAACAGGGGGCAATACTTTGCATGAATAGGAAGTAAGTCACAGTGGCCTTTCAAATATGAAGCAAGCAGATTAAATGCCTGGAGGATGCTATGGGTAACAAATGGCATCCCTTAGGACCAACTTAGAAATGGAAACAGTTAGCAGATGGATTACACAATTACACTGTAGAACAACTCCAGAAATTCTGGTACTTCTTCTTAAGTATTCCTTTATTTGAAGCCAGTACAGTTTACTTCTTACCATAAATATTCTTTTAGAGTCTACAGCTAACTGATAAAATTTACAATATCTCATTATGTTATTCTTTTTAACTGTGTGTGTGTGTGGGGGGGGTGTGTGTGTTTCAAGTCTAAGTTTACATTTTTCCATCTTGGAAGGTGCTGCTAATATTCTCTCTGAAATTTCCCTGCCTGCCATTCTCTGTATCAGTAGCCTGTGTGTTTTCCCCTGTAAGCCTGAGACAACCTCTGCTTATTTTCCTTGTCCATTTGCCTGTAGAATCTATGTACAGTAATGGGAAGAAAGTTTTTCACTGTTTAGTCACTGTCATTAAGGATCAGCGATGTACTTCATAGGCATCCTGTTTGTTTAGTTAGGAAAGTTTAAGTGAATGGTGGCTGAGTCTCATAATGAGATTCGTGGTGGCACTCTAACAGTATTGACAAGTTCTGACCAGCTTATAAAATGTACTGATGCGAAACAAGATATTTATTTAAATTATATAAAAAATTTCCAAACATTAAGAGGAGGTAATTTTCAAAATGTGTGGTACCACTTTTTGTTTAAGGGATTTCAAAGAGAAAAAATTGTCCATAGAAATCTCAATTTTGAGTTGGAATGAGTACTTCCTGTCAAAGTACTCATTCTTTGACAGGCTTCTTGCTACTCAGCTCAAATAATTTATACCAAATCTTACTCAGAATATTAAATAAAATATAGGGTTGTGTTGATAGAAGTTGAAGGCCACATTCTTTCAAAGGAAATTCCACTCTACTGAAGAAATATGACAATTATACACATAAAATAAGGTAATGCAAGCCTGATTTGACTCACTGCATTCTAAGTATTTATTTAAACAACTATATTTGTATGGTTAAGAAAGAAGGTCAAACCTGTAGGCCATGGGTCTTGTTACTAAAGAGGTAGTAACTCAGGAAAAGGCAAGTAGAAAATGGAAGAATCTGGGTTATTGAGGAGGAAAACATGAGAAACTTGCCTAGAACCCATGAAATATTTAAGAAACCAATGAAAAATGAGGACCAAATGTAGGAATGAGATTCCCTGTGGAAAAATCTTAAATTTTCAAAACCCTGGGTATAATGTGGTACCCAGTCTCCTCTATGCAATACCCACTAACAGAATTTTAATTTGATTCTCACATTTAGGATACTCAGCTGCATTTGTAAATGGCATATATACATTTTAATGTATGTAGTGAATAACAGTGTGTTAAGAGTGGACCTTATTTATCATCAAATGTACAATGAGTTGTCAAAGACAAATATACACTTATTTAAGAATTTACGACCAATGGGAATTTTGTGATGATCCAAGTGTTAGCACTTCTCAAAATCATGAATATTCTATGTAAAGATCTAAGTAAACTTTTATACTTCAGAAATTTTTCTTGTAAATACTTATTTTCCATAATTGAAAAATATGTGTATGTGATGTGCGTGTTTGTGTGTGTTTGTGTGCATGTTCATGTGCATGACTGAGGATGAGTGTGTAGAGGTGAGAGAACTAGGCCTCGCCTTTCATATTAGTTGAAACAGCAACTCTTATTGGCTACTTTGTACAGCAGGCTAGCTGGCTTATTTCATTCCACTTCCCATCTCTCTCTAGGAGAGCTGGGATTGAAGATGCATGCATCAAATATACATGTCAGGGATCCAAATTTAGGTCCTCATGCTTGTATGACCAATTTCCTACAGATCTATTTCCCTAGCCCTATTTTCTATAATTTATAAATGTAGAGAATAATATGTAATTTTATACACATAATTATATATATGTATAATCTTCATTTATTAAACTCAAAATAGTGCTAATAGTCTACATTTTCATATAAGATTCCCAACTGATGTTTTATTACAGTGAATGTCTGCATTAATCTATGCTATGCTTGAAATAGCTTCTTGCTTCTAGCATGGTGAACCAAAAAAAATAGATACAGTTTGAAGGAAAATTGTTAATTGTTACAGAAATACTGAATTTAATAGTTTTCTGTTTTTTCCATGCCTAGTTTATCTAACTAATATCATAGTCATGGTGGGAAATAATGACACATATCTGTTTCCAACTTTTCAGGAATTATAAACTTACATGGGTCTATTTTTACTATTCCTCATCAAAAAGAATAAGGAATCTGCTTCATGTTTTGTTAGTCTCCATTTTGCAGGCCAATGCCTTATCCCTATTGAAACAATTGGATTTAAGACTTCAGTGATCTAAATTTAGTTCTTTTTCTGTACTCATTAACTTCATGCAGACAAAGCAGATGGTCACTTGTATAATTGCTTATGTGTTTATGAAGAAAATCAATTAGTACTACCCCTGTGGACTTCTTACCTATTCCTCCTTAAGCCCTCATCAACAAATGTAGTGATAGAGTCAGCTCTTGGCAGATGCAGATCCCCATACTTTCATGTGAGTTAAGGACTCATCACACATTAAAAAAGCTTGAAAAGAATCAAGAAAGCCACAAGACTGCTGTCCAAGGAGGTGCAGGAAGGAGTAATAGGGGGGAGGAAAACTCTGAGGGGTCTGAACAGGGTCCAAGTAAGCATAGGAAACTTGTGTCTGGAGTCATTCTTGCTTGGAGAACTCACAGGGAACCTGTACCTGAAAGAGAGTTGAGTTTTCAAACTCATTTATTATTTATACTTAAAATTAGGAAAACTTTGGGGGCATTTCTTGCTCTTGGAGTTTATCAGAAGACTAGGTCCTCAAGATAGCTTTTGTTTGTTTTTAGGTATTGGAATTTTTATTTTAAATTTTGCAAGTATTTTAAATAAAGGAAAGAGCAACCAATTGGTGTGCTCTTCCCTGGGAAGACTTGTTCTGCTCTAGCATTCCTTAGTTGCAGTTCTTTGTATGTGGGTGAGGCCTTGTGGGTATTCCCTGTGTTGAAAACAAAGATACCAGTAACTGAATCAGTTGTATTTATGTATTTAGATATATGTATGTGCATACATGTACCTATGTGTATGTCACAGTAATTAATGAAAAAAGAGGCCATAAATTCGAAAGCTAGAAAGGGAGAAATAAGGGCGTGTTTGGAGGCAGGAAAGAAAAGCAGAAAGTGCTGTAATTATATTTATCTAGAAACATAAATAAAATGATTTTTCAAAAATCAAAAAAAAATAGGAGAAAAAATTCTCACATAAAATATGATTTCTCCTCAGCTACAGATGTCACATATTTAGAACTTTAGGAAGAAACACATTTTGTCACAGGCAGTGGCTCTTTCCACCATAAAGATGAGGACACAGCAGCTCATCTATCTCTCAGCCCAATGTTATTAAACTAGGTGTCTCAGGGTCTGCCTGTTGGTGGGGCGTCAGCAAGCACTTTATTCCACAAGACTGCAGTACTCCGCTAACATTCACATTAGCAGAGCAGGTAGCCTCTATCAATTCTTTGGAATTGTCTCCATGGCTGGGACATGGCTCAATGGGCAACGCTGGGCGACGCACACTTTGTGAAACCCTGAGAGCTAGAGTTGAGATTCCCAGTACCTACGAAAAGCTAGGAGCCTCTATTCCAAGTAGTGATAAATGTGTGTGTGTGTGTGTGTGTGTGTGTGTGTGTGTGTGTGTATGTGTATGTGTGTATGTATGTATGTGTGTATATATGTATATATATTTTGTGTGTAATATTTTACTAATTGGGTATTTTTCTACAGAACTTTCACAAAGTAAAGAAACTCAATATTTATTTATTTATTTTCAGTTTTTCATGACAGGATATCTTTGTATAGCCCTAGATATCCTGGAAGTAGGTCTGTAGACCAGGCTAGCCTTGAACTCAGAGATCTACCTGCCTCTGCATCCCAAGTGCTGTGACTAAAGGCATGTGCCACCACTTCATATTTAAAAGCTTAGTAATTTTTTTTTTTTTACCAAATTGTTCTCCCCAAATCATTTTGATTTAATGATTCCTTCAGTACCATGCGGATGCTCTGGATGGACTTTCCCATTCCCATCTAAAAAGTAGATGATCAAAAGTTGACCTCACTTTGTCTGGAATTCTTCAGTAGAGCTCCTGCTCCACTGGTCACTCTGTCCTTTCAAGTTCTTAGCTTTTCATGGTCTCAGAAGTTAAACTTCCTTTATTCTTCTTTAATTTTCTGCCTATTTCAATGTTTGCAGACACTTCCCTCAGCTTACATGTATCATGGACATAACTTTTTCAATGTTTTTCTTCTTGACTCTATTGATCTGTGAATTAGCTCTTTTTTTCCTGCTGCATAAGTATTTATTTAAAAAACTCATAAAAGAAATGAAAATAACTTTTGTGAATGAAATGAAAATTTGGGGAATTCCTGAATAATTTTCTGAATAGAAATCCATCAGAGAAGTGTCTGCCACCAACACGACACACTCTGATCTGGTATCCTCAGAGTGTGTCTAAGGAGTATGGAAGTCCTTCACTGCCTAGCACAAGCTATTTCAGAGTTCATTGGCCTGATGATAAAAGTAGAAATCAAGTGACTGAGCTCATTCAGTAATTTTAATTAAAGCTAAGTTTCTTACAGTCATAGATAGCCATTACATTCATCTTGAGACAGAAGTTTTTTTTTTTTGTAACAAAACCTAAGTTGTCAGAATGTACTGTTCCTTCTCTCTCTTTTATTCATCTTGCCAATTGTTATCTTCATACAAAAATAGAAGAAGACTTATTACACAATGACAGCTGTCAAAACAAAGTTTTCTTATTGTTTTCTGTAACTTTTATGACCTACATAAAATCAGAAAGGTAACATTGTGTAAGTAGATTAGAATTATTAACATTCAAATTACAATATACTTGATAAAGCATTAGGCTTTATTTTAGTGATTTGAAACTAGTTCAAAGTACCACATTTGTCAGTATTTTTATCAGAAATTGCCATATAAAATCTCTGTTTTAAATTTAACTATGCATACAGATAGGCACACACAAAGAGGGGGGAGAGTGGGAGAGAGAGAGAGAGAGAGAGAGGGACAGAGAGAGAGAGAGGGACAGAGAGAGAGACAGAGAGAGAGAGAGAGAGAGAGAGAGAGAGAGAGAGAGAGAGAGAGAGAGAGAGAGAGAGGTGAAGAGATTGTGTATTATATACTTCAGTAGGAGGAAGTAAGGGCCACTGAGAAACATGAATAGACTAATCAAGAAACTGTTTTGAAAGTTTGCATGTCCAAAATAAAGGGTGGATTCATTTACCATGTAAATTTACACAAGTAGAATTCCAATTTCCTCAGCTGTAAAGCTGGATGGTAGAACTAGGTGAAGCTACCTGACTGAAATAACCAAATCTTGCACAGTTCAGAGCGAGCCAGGGCTGACAAGCGCTGACATATTAAGGTGACTTGATAATGAAGTGTCTATAGCATATTGTCACTCCTGTTTAATCACCTCTGTCGCAATGGGGCCCTGCCCTGCACTCTTGCATGTCTGTGCTCTTGGATACCATGGTCTTAGTGGAACACTGAAGGAGTAAGAGGTGAGGATGTAAGCAGCAGCATAGAGCAAAAAAGAGAGAACAAGAACCCAAAGGAAATGTATAGATATTTTTATTTATCTTGAGGCAGAATTACATAGTGAAAAATTTTACTGAACACACATAATAATGGTTAATTTTAGAATTTTCTTGTATTCATACACACATACATACATACATATACACACACACACACACACACTTTAGGAAAGTGTGGACTTTTAACATCCAATAATTTTCTGTGTTTCTGAAAAAATAAGTTTTTTTGTTAAACACATTACTAGAATTAGAACAATGCCTTACAAAAAATAATTTTTTATTTAATCAATTTATTTCTACCTTAAATATTTGCTTATTTTTTGTGTGTTTTGAGACAGGGTATCACTATGTTACTCTGGTTAGCATGAACCCCACTTTGTAGAGCACCCTAGCCTTAGCCTTAAGCTCAGAGAGATCCACCAGCTTTTGCTGCAGAGTGCTGGGAATAAAGGTGTAATAAACACTCATAGTAAGCTTCACATTCATTTTTACTACTGCTATGTGTGTTAGTGCCTGCAGATATGTTTGATATACCACATGTGTACCTTGTACATACAAAGTCCAGAAAGGTTGTTAGATCTCATTAGAACTGTAGTTACACACAGTTGTGAGCTACCACATGTATGCTGGATATCAAACGCAGGTAATATGAAGAGCAACTAGTGTTCTTAAATGAGTGCTGAGTCATCTCTCTAGACCCAGTTTTCAAATTTTGATAGAGTGAACGGTAGTCATGTATTTAAATATTTTATTGTGAAACAGGTACTTTGCAAGTGTGATCATTTACAGTTGTAGAACTGCTTCTTGCTTCAGAGTGCTGGGATTAAAGGCGTATGCCACCATTCACTGAACACATGTTGACTCACACTGATTTCTCCTTCACTGACTTCATTACTACATAATTTGCTTTGAAAACAGAGACTGTTCTGAGATAGTTTATACAACAGCAGTCCCTAGTATGGTATACAGTTGTTAAATGCATCACAAATAAAATGACAGATTTAGGATTGGCATCAAGGATAAATGAATAATCCAAATTTTTTGTTGAATCATTTGAACAAAGCATTTTTCAAACTGCCAAAAATTATTACTTTTCAGTAATACTTAGTGTTTAAAATTAATGCACAATCTTAAATACTTTTTATTTTGAGAATATTCTTACAGTAGAATTTTTGTTATCACTGTTGTTGAAAGTGCAGAAGTAGCCAAGAAAAAAAACTAAGTTTTACACTAGCAAGTTAACTATTGTGTATAGAATAGAAACCCTATCAGAAGTGATAACCTATGGGAAATGCAAACATTTGTGTCTAGGGTATATTAGAATACTTGTCAAGACTGTGTGAGACTTGTGATTCAGTTCTGAGCAACTACAGCCCTTTTCCAGGAAGGGCTGAATTTGGGAGACTATGATAAAAATACTTATAAGTAATCTACCTCTGACTTTTATATATATACATAGATCAGAGTTGGAGATTATGGCAACCAAGAAATTGAGTCACATGACACCAATTATGAGTTATGATTAGGTTATGATTATATGATTTCTCTCTCTCTCTCTCTCTCTCTCTCTCTCTCTCTCTCTCTCTCTCTCTCTCTCTCTCAAAAACCATTAGCTGCCTCTAGGTCTTCCTCTAAGGGTGAGGAGATGTTCCCCATCTTCATTGGCATATTTGTCTTGTCATTACGCTTGTCTTGTTTAGTCAATCATTGCTAAGATTTCATGGATAAAAGTCCCTAAAATATGTATAAGACAACATCACATAGCATTCATCTTGGTCTTCCTGTTCTTATACTCTCCCCATACCCTCTTCTTTAGTGTTATCCATGTAGAGATTGTATTGCACATATATCAACTGGGGATGGACATGCATGCATACACACAACACACATGTGGATATATATTCTCATATACACACAGACACACACCAACACACACAGACACAGACACACACACATACATGCATTAATTATACATATTAAAGAAGAAGAGGACATGAATTTGAAAGGGTTTCATAGTGACACAAGAAGAAGGAAGAGTTGGAGCCAAGAAATGGTGTAAATACAGTCAGTGCTCATGTATAAAAATTCTAAAAATGAAATACATACTAAAAATGCCTTTGAAATATAAAAAATATTGAGTTAGAGTTTTAATGTCAAGAAATAACTCAGAGTTGGTCTTTAGAGACTCAGAGTGTCTGTTGCATCTCCTCTCTACTCTATCGAGGACTTTAGCATTGTCATAGGTCAACTGCAGCAGACCATGGAAGGAGCAGAACACGTGGCACAGAGATGCTTTAATGGTCAATTTTAAAGGTGTTACATCATTTCCACCCAAGGTGCAGAGGCCAGAATGCACTCAGATGGCCACACCCAAACATACACAGAGCTGAAAGACATGCTATAATAGGTTTTTTGTTGTTTGCTTGCTTGTTTGTTAGTTTGCTTGTTTGAATAGGAGTATGTAAGAAGTATTTTGTGGACACCTAATGAGTCTCTGCTAGAACCTTCATGGCTTACGAGTTTTGTTTTTATTTTGTTTGGTATTGTATTCTGTAATCATAGTATTAATAAGTTATAATGCAATGTGATCTGAGAAATGCATCTTTAGGTGGTTCATTCTTTAATATGTTTTGATCTCTAATCTTATTTCAATCAGTGATGACCATGTTTTATAGCTTACTTGCTTAAAAAACAACATTTCAAGTTGAGAATAGTACCTTTTTATTTCATCCATATTTCAAATAGTTTTCTATTTCATCCATATTCCACTTTGAATATTTTCAAAGCCAAAGACATCTTCTTTAGCCTTCAAAAAACGAAGGTTCACACGTCTTAAATTTTAATTTCTCATCCTTCACAATGTGGACTATGTTGCCAAAAATATGGAAGTTCAAATCCCAGGCTTGATTTTTACTAATAGCAAGGCTTTGGGGAAAAAAATCAAAGCTTTTTGACCACTTGGTAACTCTTTTGCTTTAAAATAAATTATATCTTACTGCAAGGTTGATTAAAAGTTAGAAGTAATATATACCAAGTGACACATGTCCCAAATGTTATCCATTACACATTAAACATTACTGCCACATTTTTATATAGTCTGAAGTTAATCTGTCCGATGACTGATCACCAAGACAAAAGTTTGATCACAAGTGATTACCAATATACACATATAACTAGTGCTGCGTACAAATGTAAATTAAGTAAAATATAAACATTGATTATAAAGGCTAGTTAATAAAATTATAATTAAAAACTAACAAAAATGAGCAAGTAGTTTCATCACATTCAGAATTATCAAAAGAAGATTTCCTTGAAAAGCACTAACAATGGCGAAGAAAAAATTTTAAATCAGAAAATTAAGATTTTTTTTAATCCACGTTTATGAGAGATGATAGGCGTAGAAGTGACTTAAAGCAGAAATGTGAAAGACCATGTAGAGTCACAATGGTGCTGGCATGATATTGGAGCTCAGTACTGCTACACACCCTCTTCCTTTTTCATCTTTTCTTGGATAATAGGTGTAGAGAACATTTTTCAGAATGTCAGCAATCTTGAATTCTCTGCATATTCCTCATTGCATAGGTACAAAAATGTAAGCCACAAATTTCACTTATTTTGTACTAACACAAATACATACAGTGAATGAGAAGTGCCTAAAAGTCTCCTGTGAGAAACCTGGCTGCATGCAGCTACTTGTATGTGTGTTTATATCTAACATGCCCAAGAAAGAAGAAAAATGGCTTAAGGAAAAGTTTTTTTTTTTTTTCAGCACTAAGTTTATGTCTCTTAACTGCCTCATTTTCATGGCAGTGACTTGGAATATGAATGCTACTTGATGTCTCTCATGACTTGTATGGGAGGAAACACATAAGGAGAAAGACCTGGGTCTCTTGGCTTTTCTAGTTTACTTTGTAATGTGCAAAATGTATTAGCCTGCTAAGGGCATACCCTATTGAGTTTAGATTTATGTTATACAGAATAGTTGAAATTGCCAGTGGGCATCTATTTTTAGAAAGGATTAGTATTGATAAGAGTTTCATCATTCATAGAAGCCTCCTCTGGGCACATCCCTGTGCTGTCCAGAGGAGGACACATGCATCAGCTTGACCTGTGTAGAAGACCTTCCTCCTGAGTTACACAGGTGCATTGTTTACTTTTAGACCAGGTTGCACACACCAGATCACATTTTAACTTGGTATGTGAACCAGCACTGCCTATTTTCCTAGCCTATGATTTAGAATTAGTCATGTGGAAATTCCTTAGGTATGGAAGAATCAGACTCCTTTTACCTGTCATGTGCATACAACCATGGCAGTTATTTTATCCTGCACTTCTAAATGAAAAAAAAAAGTAATATTTACTTTCCAAGTTCAGGAAAATTTCTAGCTAGCAGACCCAAATTGAATATTATGATAACAACCATGTCTGATCATTTTATTTCAGTAATAAAATGCAAATTTGTGATAGAAAACAAAATAATATGCCACATATATCTGTGAAAATTGAAATGTAGTGCAGGTAATCATAGGCTGAGGAAGTATTTTAAGGCAATTTGGAATTTAGATAATTTATAACTTTTCCATACTGTAGTATCTCTATTTACATACTGCTTCCCATAATGTGTTAAACACTTAATTGTATGTTAGACCCTTTAAGGATAACATACTCTTTCTTTTTCACATGGCTGAGGGGAAAATCATTACCACAAGAAAATTGTCTTTCCCTTCCAATGAATGTAGATGATATGAGAGAATCCTATTATGTGGATGCAGAAGAAGGTGGAAAATGTGAAAGTATGAATAGACTGAATTCTCTGAACAAAAAGATCTCAGGTAGAAACTGCGTTTGTAAGCTATTTTCTACCTTTTTTAAAACCTAAAAGGTATTAATTGTTAAAAAATGCATGGATAGATGGTTGTGGAGGAAAGAAAAGTGCGCTGATGAAACTAAATATGGAAATAGCCTAATTGTAGACTTGTTTTGTTTGATTGTTCATTTTGGTTTTTGTGGAGGTCTACGTGTGCATCCAGGCTGACATCAAACTTTCGGTTTCCAAATACATGGATTACAGTGCACAACCTCACACCCAGCCAAGTTATTAAGCTTGTGGACACAGTAACAAAGAAACTGAAAATGGGTGCTCTCTTTTGCATTTCCATGGGTTCTAACTGTTCAGCTCACATCCAAAAATAAGTACTAAATTTTTGTTTTAAATTGTTCAAATCTATCTCTCTGTCCTAAATAAGAAAGGTTTCATTGCTTTGCATGTAAAACCATGTGCCAGCTTTAGATAAGGTTTCACTGCAGCTATAACAATAACAGTGCTGCCCAGCCACTACTACCATGCTGTATGCAGCCCAAGAGAATGACCTTTCCAGAAATAATCCCGTGAAGGAGGGAGTTATGCATGCATGATCTGAACACAGTGCAGTCTTTACAAAAATAGGAAAATTGTATTTATGTTATTTTGAGCTTCTTTTTCCTATTATTTTTATTCACTGCCTGCATAAGGAATGCTATTTCCAATTTAACCTGAGTAACTCAGAACACTAAGCATCTGAAAAAAATTCAAAATGAAGGTTCTTTATAAAAACAAAACTAAACTAATATACACAAAATCTTTCTGTCATGAACCAGTGTTTTCCAAACTGGGTTCCATAGAAGAGCAGTGTCCTAGGAGATATTAAAATGCTATGCTACAAGATTAGTTGTTATAACTGCATCAGCTCATACCCACTCCCTCAAGAAACATAGCAGTTTATAAAGAAATCCTGAAATGAAATCATTCCTTACTTTGGCTAATGTAACAACTGATAAAAAATAAGAACGTGACAAAGACCAAGACAATCTCATTCTTGGTGTGCACATTGTTAGAAAAAAATAAACATTTCTAACTCTGCATGAATTTTCACTACACATTCTAAGTCTTGTTGGATTTGGAAAGAATTCTGAGGATTTAACCATTTCATTCTCACTAACCAGAGAGCTCTTTTTTCATTGAGATAGATTATAAAGGCTCTTTTTTAAAATTTTTTATTTTTATTTTGCAATACAATTCAGTTCTACATATCAGCCACGGATTCCCTTGTTCTCCCCCCTCTGGCCTCCCTCACCTTCCCCCCAGCCCACCCCCCATTCCCACCTCCTCCAGGGCAAAGCCTCCCCCGCGGACTGAGATCAACCTGGTAGACTCAGTCCAGGTAGGTCCAGTCCCCTCCTCCCAGGCCAAGCCAAGCGATCCTGCATAGGCCCCAGGTTTCAAACAGCCAATTCATGCAATGAGCACAGGACCCGGTCCCACTGCCTGGATGCCTCCCAAACAGATCAAGCCAATCAACTGTCTCACCCATTCAGAGGGCCTGATCCAGTTGGTGACTCCTCAGCCATTAGTTCATATTTCATGTGTTTCCATTCGTTTGGCTATTTGTCCCTGTGCTTTATCCAACCTTGGTCTCATCAATTCTCGCTCATATAAACCCTCCTCATTCTCGCTAATTGGACTCCCAGAGATCCACCCGGGGCCTAGCCATGGATCTCTGCATCCAGATCCCTCAGTAGTTGGATGGGGTTTCTAGCATGACAATTAGGGTGTTTGGCCATCCCATCACCAGAGTAGGTCAGTTCAGGCTGTCTCTCGACCATCACCAGCAGTCTGTTGTGGGGGTATCTTTGTGGATTTCTGTGGGCCTCTCTAGCATATAAAGGCTCTTTTAAAGCCAGTATGTATAGTGAAGTTGTGTCTGGCCAGTACCATTGAAGAAACTACCCAATTTTAATTTTAGATAGGAACAAATGGCTAAAATTTAAAAGGCCACAATTTATAGTCAACCCTGAAGAGTAGAGAGCAATCATTGTGCTGACATAAATGTAAACTCACTAGGTATGTTATAGCTTTAAGAGAACATGGCTTCCGAGGTGGATTCTGTTTATTCAAGGCCATTCTGCTTCGTATATGCTGAAAGCAATACTTTTCTACTTCCATTCCTTATTGACTCAGGCTTCGCCAATGAACACAAACATTTTACAGGTCATCATTATTCTTACCCACATTTTTATAGCACACTGACCTGGGTGCTGTTTAACTTCTGGGATTTTAGTTTCAGCATCATTATTGCAGTTTACCAAATGCCACCAGATGTAGATTACTGTTAAGGACTGCTCATTATAAGCAGGCTAAGGTTGTGATGGTTGAGACAGGGGCATTCAGCTAAGGCCAAAGTCATTTGATTGTTTTATGTGCTAACATACAGCACACAGTATGTAGGAGAAATATTGACATAACTGCAAAGAAAAATGTAGAGGCACAGAATTCTTTTTAACATTTAAGTTGAAAGTATATTCTCAAATTAAATATTTCCTATATATATATTTTTTGCAATAACAATTAATAATCATCCTTTCTGCACATGTATAGCAATGTAATTTAATAACCTATTTTAATTGTAATGAACAAATTCTCACAAGTTGATGATATGTCTTATATATGTATAACATGCAAGTTATAAATTTAATATCTATGCTGAAGTGCTTTGGAACTTACATTAGTTAAAATGCATACAACAGATTTGCAAGACCTTACTGTCCTCTTAATAATGAATTTGAAGTTTCCTTTCTTCTCTGTAGTGAGCTATTATTAAAAACTAAAATTCATTTTAAAATAATATTGTTAATTAAAAGTTTCATATATTCATATACTATATATTGCTCATTTCTGTTTACTACTATCTTCTTCCAAATTCCAAGAGTTCCACACTGCATCTACCTCTCAAATTCATGTCCTCTCTTATAATCATTGCCTAATCTTTTCCTGGGTCCAACAATGCTGCATATATGAACACGTGTGTGTTACTAGCCACTGAGGCATAAGCAACCAAAAAATAAGTCTTAAAATTAACACAGCCCAACAATCTTAAAGTTGATAAATTTTTATCTGTTTTATTAGCTCTTATCCACAGCCAAAATATCCACCTTATCTGAGCTGTGAAACTCATTAAATGAAAGATAGCTAAAACTAGCCTTTTCTTTTTCTTTCCGTGCATAGAGGATTCGAGTCTTCATCTCAAAAGCATTGGCTTGGACAACATTATTCTATGTTTCACAGTGTGTCTCTCTCATCTACAGTTTCAATACTGATATTTCATGTACCTGTGAAGAGGTTTTAACTTTTATTTTAGTTGTGTACTACCATAGTTCAAAAATATAATTTCAGGACTGGAAGACGTTCTCTGGAATGCCAGTCCCTCAGATACAGAGAAGAACTACACAGGGTAAAACTAAGGTAGTCTTCAGTCTGTTTCATTGTTAGCTTTGACCTGACTCAGAAAGAAATGTGGAGGACTTTCAATCTCTTTCAGACTTATAGAGATTGAAAATAAAGTATCTCTTAAGAGAAATACCAGCGTAGTTGCCCTGCATCCACAGTATTAGAAAACATTGGTGAAACAAACAGAATCTAGATAATGCCAGGGCCAAGCATGTGCTCTGATCTTTGCTGGAAGAGTACCAAGTGCAGACATTGCATTTAAGACTATGTTTGTGCCTATTTCCTGGGATTTCTAAGGTGATTTTTCCCCCCAAATGGCTTTGTTGCTGTGGCAAAGTTTTCTGTCAAGTTGGTTAAATTTAGCTGTTGGTAACAGTTATACCAGACTTTATCTCAGTCTTTGCCTGGGCAGGGTTCAAATATAGGGAAGTTGTATATTGCACAATTAGTGTTCATCAGTAATTAACAGTGATCAGTAATGTCAATACAGCTGGCATTTGTTTCATCTAGAAAATTTGTTATTGTGTTCATTATTCTTCCCATAATGCTGATGTCTCCAAAGTCTGGATTGATTGGATTGAATTTCAGTGCCAACAGGGCGAACTGATGGAAATGGAGCAGCATTGTGACATTCCATTGTTGTGAAGGATGATGGCTGTATCATCAAAAGTTTTTCAGTGGTGTTCCTTTAATATATTTTAAAAGTAGCTGTCTCTTCATCATGAGCATGAAGCATGTTAAATAGCTCTAAAGGCATTTTTGTATGTGTGATCATGCCTGTATTTGTGTCCAGAGCTCAATTAGTTGTTAGAAGCTGGACACTTTTGAGTAATCACGGCTAAACACTACACTAGGGCACTTGAGATTCATGCTTCTGTCTGTTACAGTTGCCACCTCACCAAAGGCAACTATGATTCCATCTTTCTCATTTCCTTATGATTTTTCCATTGTCTTGTCTTCTTTCATCTATTGCTTGGCAGTAATTCTTTACTGACCTTGCTACAAACCATTTTCTATTGTATACATCTTCCACTTGTGGGTAGCCTTTTCATTCTTTTAATGTTATAATTTTATTAGTAGGATCCTTAAATTTTAAAATTTTCTAATATACTCTTCCTTCCCTTCCTTCTTTGTTTAAAATTTTTATTTTTTGTGGATGAATGAATACCTGTGCATATTTGTGTATACCATGCCTGTGCCTGGTGCCCATGGAGGCTATAAGAAGGTGTCAGATCCCCTGGAACTGGAGTTACAGATATGAACTGCCATATGCATTCCAGGAGCCAAAGCTTGTCCTCTGTAAGAGCAGGGAGATGCAGAGCTGCAGAACCATTTCCCCAGGCTCTCCTTTCCTCTTTTCATTATCACTTTTTTCTTAAATATACCCTGAGTAACTCTAGTTACACATATACTTGTTTGTATGAAATGTTTTACCTTAAATTATTGGTTGTTTAAGTTTTCATTTTTAAAACTGTGATTTAACCTGGAATAATTTTGTGTTTGGTGGGAGATGGGATAAAATTCTTGCCCTCTGGATAACTCATACATGTATATATTTGTCATTTTGAATTGAGTATCATCTCTAATGTTCACAAAGTGAAAAGGGACCATGACCTAGTAAACCATCTAAAGTGACAGTTTCTGAAGAGCTCTGTTGGGCCCAGGTGGTGACAGAGATGAATAACTTGTCAAGTACCAACATTATACAACAACAACAACAACAAAAGTGATACAAGTATCTGGTCACAGTCCTGGTAAACAGTGGCAACTGGAAAAACAAGTCAGATGGAATTATCTAACAGGGCAGAACCAGCCAATGAGGCACAGTGTAGAAGCTATCAATTAGATGGTCCATTATCGAGTGGCAGACATCTCAGACTGGGAGTGTTGGAGCAGGACTTCAACACTAGTAAGTGGATAAGGCAACAAATGACCAGGTCACCAGTAGAAGAAGCTGTAGTCACAGACAACGCAATGCCTGGGGAAGAGAAAGTGGCCTGATGGATGCTTGGACTTGGAACTAAGGTAGAAAGTGAGCTCGATGTGTACATTGCAGGCCCAGTCCAATATCCAAGACCAGTTGTTTTTGCAACCACACAATCCCATCCCTCTGGAATTAGTGGTTACCAGCACTTAGTTAACATTTATCCTAAGAGTTAGAATAAAAAATAAAATCTACTACAATTGAAAATGAGTACTGGATTATAACAGAGAAGGGAGGGCATTGTTATAAAACAATGGTCATCAATGATTTGTCTATAGATAATTAAGCAAGCAAACTTAACCATATCTTCCACAGTTATTCCAAGTCAGTAAGGTTGAGGAAGGGTCAAAAATCATATTTACCCCAGACGGTGATGGTGTACACCTTTAATCCCAGAACTGTGGAGGCAGAGGCAGGTAAGTCTGAGTTCAAGACCAGCCTGGTCTAGAGAGTGAGTTCTAGGATGGCCAGGGCTACACAGAGAAACCCTGTCTCAAAAACCATAAAAAGAAAAAAGAAAAGAGAAAAATAAAATAAAATAAATAGTATTAGCCCATCATCCCTCAGGGACTCAGATTTTCCTAGTTTTAGGCTATTTTATAAGGAGGTTTACATATTTTATTTCATTTTAATTTTGATTCTCTGTATGTGCGGTATAGTATTTGCATGAGTCCAGCACAGGCATAGTCCTGAAGAAGGGTTGGGGTCTCCTGGAGGTGGAGTTATGGGTAGTTGAGAGCTGCCCAACATCCATGTGCTCTTGACTGCTGAGTCATCTCTAGCCTGCTTTATAAAAATTATCGTAAGAGTTATTTTTATATTAATATTATTCTAAAATTATTGCTATATCGTTACTAGATTCATCTTGCTTTTGTTGTAACTGTAGTTGTTTTGCGGGGATGGAAGTTCACTTTAGAGCATGCAGGTGGTGGAGCACCATACTGGGAAGAGGAAAGCTATGTGAGTAGTTGGTGGGTAGGTACATGGACACAGATGAATGCAAACAGTGCTTCAATATGAGAGCTAGATACTAACAAATATCCAACACAAATACTGCTGAAAGTCTGTCCTTTCACATAAGAGATATACACAGACACAGCCTGGCACAGGCTCCAAGTCTGCTGTGCCACATTCGGTTCAGCGTACTTGGCTACCTTTGGTTTGTTGGCTTATATCATAGACTTGGTAAGTGTGAACCAAATAGCAAGTTGGACACTTGCAACAGAACTCTCCTCGTTAAATAGTAGAGGAAGGTTGGAAGTATGGATCATGCAAAAGTTCTTTGTAGAAGCCAAGGAGGAAAATTTATTGGCCAGTCTTCTGTACCTAAATTGAAATTTTTTAATTGGATTTTTTATCCTCTATCTTTGGAAATTTCCCACTATCCCATGTTCATTGCACATCTTAGGATGTTTTCAGCCACATCTAACCGAGTAACTGAAGGGTCCTCACGCTTTTAGTATCTTTAGTCTCTTCTGTTGTTTTGCTGGTTACCTTAACTCATGAACCTTTGGGGTAGCTGGATCCCCAAACCAAAGTTTCCAGAGGTCCCCTTAGCTAGGAAATAGCGGTGATGGGGGTTAGTAATCTACCTAACAGGGGTCCAGTTCATTCAACATTATTATAATTTTCATTAGTTCAGCCAAATTTCCATCCTAATGTAGAGAATGTATAATACTTCAAGTTTTAAAATGAACACACAAGTGACATTATATGGACTGAAAGCCTATATTTGGGTATATATGTGCATATAAATATATGCGAGCAATAACAATTTTTGAAAAAAGAGGCTATGAATTCTCAGGAGAGCCAGGAGGAGATTTTGGAAGGAGGAAGGGAAAGAAAAATATGTTGTAATTATAATTTCAAAATTAAAATAAGCTAAAATATACTGGACTGAGGATTGTTTTATTTAAAATGTTTGGATTTCTTTATCTTCTGTGTGGCTTTACTTGCTTATCTCCTTTGCCATGATCCTTCTGAGACACAGAGAATTAAGAAAAGGGTTATGCGTCCACACTCTGGCTATATTGCCTACTTTGTGTACTGTGAACTTCGTGTGTATATGTGCATGTGTGCATATGTGTGTGTATGTATGTGTGCATGTGTGTGTGCATGAGCACCAGTGTGGCCACACACATGTGGGTATGTGTTTAGATGTTGCCACTGTTACTCCTCTCATGTGAGATATGAAAATCTTTCATATCCCATAGAACAGTACATCTACACACATGTAGATATCAGGTGACACTCTGTTGTACACAGTCTATAACATGCAATTAAACATATCCGTTGAAAAAGTAATATATTCTTTATTACTCAGTTAAGTTAAACTTTTGGAGACATATTTTAATGATTTTTAAAATGTTTTGGAGAGAGTTGGCAGCAGAAGTAAATTTATTCTTTCTAGTGAAGAAAATGAACCCAGTCATGAAATCTAGACAGACAAAACAAACTTAAATGAAAAGCTATGTATATAAATAGATGGTTTCTTATAAGATAATTCAATGTTTTAACAAATCCTGAAGGACTTTTGAGATGTCTTAACTGTATAAAAGTTAGTTGGTGGCTCTTGTTTGCTCTGTGACACCTGCTCCTGCATTCTTAGGAGCAGCTATAAATTCAACAAGAGGTGGAAAAGGCAGCCAGACAGCCAACCAGATTCAGCCCACAGACATATGGTGTTGGGCCTGAACAATGTTTTAAAATGTTTTGAATCAATTTCCAATTGAAAATGAGAGCTGATGTTTATTTAAAAAAATATAAAGAAATAGAAAAAAAGTTTCATATCTTCACTTGAAAAATCATTAGCTTTGACAAAGTGATCCAGACTGACTGATAACAGTCTGCTAGATGAGAACCTCTTTTCCATCCCTTAGAGAGGACACATGTCCCTTGTTCCATTTCTCTCTGAATGACTCTTCTAGCTTGTGTGTTCTGACTGGTCTGGAGATATTTTTGAAGGTGACACCTGGCATCAATATGCATAGAAGCATCCCTCCTCTGCTGAGTGCATGGAACAGAGTTCCTGCTGCACATTAAGCTCACACAAGTTTCTATATTTTACTCTTCGTGAATTCAGGCAGGTAAGTTAGAAATGGGGAGTGGAGCCAGGAGATGGTGTTTGCACCACAGCTTCAGAAAGAGTTTCTTCAGACATTACTTCACATGTCCTTACCGTCCTCCCAACGTGATTCCTATTGGATGTTAAGATAGTGCACTGTGCTCTTGGCACAAAGTGACTTCCCCTTTCTCTCTTCTCTTGCTCTGGCCTCTTTTACTGTTCCTATTATACTTTGACAGATATTTATATCCCGACTTGCTTCCTATTCTTTATTGAAGCAGTGTCTAATCTGCCCAATTAACTGTAGGCTCCTTAGGCAGACAGTGTGTTCAAAGCTGCTGTTCCTTCATCTTTACAGATGCTTGTTGCCTGTCTGCAATTCCATGCCACAAATTCTACCAGGACCATGGGGAATGTCCCAGTTCAGATTTGCTCTCATGCTTAAAATGGTTGTGATTCCCAGTCAGTGTGGAGTGTCATTGGATTCCTGTGTTTCACTTCCGATTCACACTTACAATAGCCAAACGAACCCAGGATTGTGTGACACAGTCAGGGAAAACCAGAATAATTGCTTCATCTTGCTTTCTGCCCATCTACGCCATTATTTGTACTCTCTGCACATCTGCCATTACAAACTCATCTCCAGGTATCTTATTAAGATGGCCCCACCAGTACCTACCCACCCCATTCCTAATTCCCTTTCCTAAAGCCAGATGGCTAATCTAGAACCTATTGCCAAGCAACCACAGGATCTTGTGGCTCTCCAAGGACAGAAGCCCAGCTGCTGCTCCTGTTATCCCAGCACATGGGTTCCCTAGTTAAACATAGTGCCTTCATCGATGTCCTGTATATGCCGTTTCACAATAGGGACTGGAATACCCACCTAAACTCCATAATGGAATACTGAGGTGCTTTACCCAGCGAAGAACTGAAATAAAACAAAATACATTTTCTTGCCAATAATTGAGATATTATACCCCACAATTTCCTCCCACCCCTTCCCCCCAGCCTCAGACACATTTCTGTGTCCTCAGCATACCTGCCTCAGGTGATTCATTTGAACACCTGTACAAACACTAGATTTAAAGTAAAAGTGGGTAAGAAGGACACCACACTTCCTCTCTTCCATGCCTTAGTTCTCCTTCATTCTTCCTAATTTCAATTCCAAGGATCAGTGACTGGCTACCACTTTTATCAAAAACAGGAACTCTTGAAAATAAAATTATATTTCTGGAGACAGCCTGTTTTGAGCTTTCTGGAGTAAAAGTTTTCTGCCAACCAAAACAAACAAAAGAGGAATTAGCCCATCTTCCGTCTTTCCTGTACTGCCGAACTGTACTCCCACACATGGCTACATGGTGGAATTGAAACTAATTGCAAGAAATTGCTCATGATGAATTTCACGAATTTATAATAATACTTAGAATTCAACTAGAACAAAAATCATGCTACATTTTTCTTTAGATAAGAGTAAAGAGAAGGCAAAGAGAGTCACAGATTCAAGTGATAATCCAATTGCTACTGCCCGGCACAGCTGCTGAAGTACCAATAACCATCAGAGTAGGTGCAGTGATATTTATCTGGGATGTGTTCATAAGTTACCTTCTACATTTTTCTAGTTTTTAGACTCAGGAAAAGTCTTAAGTGTTCAGAAGTCTTTCCCTATTTTTATAGCCCAAGGTCAACTTCTGTAACTTTCATTCTTTCACTGAGAAAATAGTTGTTCACTGATTATTATACACAGCTACTCTTACAGGTTCTAAGTGGTTGGCAGTAAGACGTCATACAAGGTGTCCTGAAGATCGACACTGAGTAGCTGAAAAATAATAAACTTCAGCCTGCAAAGGGAAACAAAAGCGGAGTCCCGAGGCACAGAGGGCAGTGAAAACTAGGAGAGGGGATGGAGTTTAGTTTGGAGCATAGTAAGAATGCTTAGGAGAGAACTGAATTATCCATGTCTCCAAATGGTCACTTTAGCTACTTCTTGGAAATGGCAGAGAGGAAAGTTTAAGAATTCTGCAGTAACACCAATGGAAATGGTAAAAGTACTGAATTCAAGACCAAAAAAAATACCCTCAGTTGTCCTCTGATTTGCTTTGAATGACTCCTAGAAAGTATAAATCTATCAGCCCGAATCCAAGAAACAAATATTTTATGAATACAAATACATGGATACAAGTAAAATACCTGCATGTAAACAATAAACAATTTGTATGACAATGCCTTTTAAATTGTAATAGATGGAGTTTTGTTTATAATATATTCTTTTTTTTATATCTTTGTTCTTTGCCAGTATCTTCAATATATGTAAGATATGGTTTCCTCAAGATGTGGCTAATAATATACTACAGCAAAAATTCACTTTTAGACCAAACATCCAAACCAAAAGGTTGTAAAATTTCCTAAACTCTTTAACATCAAAACTGTGAGTTACGACAAATACACATTGCTCCATGTTACTTTTGATTAGAGAGTATGGTGGTGGCCCCTTAGGTTCATATATTTGAATGCTTGTTGCCTGCCATGCCTCCACCCCACCCCACCTTTGCAGCAGATGGAACTGTTTGGGAAGGGTTAGGAGGTATGACCTTGTCAGAGGAGTTATGTCTCTTGAGAAGGGCTTTGAGGTTTCAAAAGCCCTCCCCATTCCCGATTCCCTCTCTCTCTCTCTCTCTCTCTCTCTCTCTCTCTCTCTCTCTCTCTCTCTGCCTTATGGCTGTTTTTTAAACATACAAGCTCTCAGCTACTTTTCCAGAACCATGCCTGCCTGCCTACTGTCACGTACTCTGCCATGATGGTCACAAACCCACTACCTGAATCTCTGAATCTATAAGCGAGCACCCAATTCCATGCTTTCTTTTCTAAGTTACCTCTGCCATGCTGTCTCTTCTGCAATATAACAGTAACAGTAACAGTGAACTGGTCGCTGCGGTTGTGTTTAAAACTTCACGGCATCATGTATCTCAGTGTAGCCGTTTCTCAGAGTTTTGGAGAGAAAAACCATTATACCCATAAACACACTAATAAAAAAATAGTCTGAGGAAGAAAGGACATTTTATGAGAGGCATTGCTGATTCATAAACAGTATGGAGGAAGCTTTGTCTGTAGTTCCCAGAATCTACTTCTCTTCAGGGAGTGGAAGGTGTTTAGAGGAAAGAGAAAAAAAAGGCGGGAAGCAAAGCATGATTCTAGATTGCCCCAGAAAGACCGAAAGATGGTGTTGTAATTAAGGAAGACGGAAGGAGATAAGCACCATGGGTTGAGTAGAGGTGGCAGTGCCTAGGTGACTATTTTGGTTTTGTATTTTAAAGTTCTTTGCCACTCTGTCTCTCTGGTGTGTGTGTGTGTGTGTGTGTGTGTGTGTATGTGTGTGTGTGTGTGTGTGTATGTGATGGGGAGCACAAGTTCTCCAGCAGAAGTATAGAGTTCAGAGGACAACTTTCAGAAGTTGGTTCTCCCCTTCCATGTTGTTTTCTTTTAAGGTGGAGTCTCTCTTTGTTTCTGCCGCACTCTGTACTTCTGTCTACCTCACCCATGGGCTTTGGGGTGATTCTACTATTTCCATCTCACTGAGATTACAGACCCGTGTGTTACAGCATCCTGTTCTTTATGTGGGCTCTGGGGTTGGAACTCAAGTCCTCAGACTTGTTTAGCAGGCATTTTACCCATGGAGCTCTATTTCTAGCCAAAGGGACTGCTTTTGATATAGTTGTTGCAACTTGTAAGAGACATTCAAGAACAGACGATGGGTAGTCAGTTGCGTTTACAGTTTTAATGCTGTGAACAAAGGTTTGGTCTTGAAATCTAATTAGCACATAGATAGGATTTAAAGTCATAGAACTAAAGATTACCTAGGAATAAACATCCAGGACAAAACTAGGATTGCATCCCAAGATGGATCTCAGATTATTTCAATTTTTAGAGATCTGAATGCTGGCATAAAGTACACAAAAGACACCAGGAAAGATCATCCACCAATTAGCAGGGTGAAAACAGATCAGGATACACTAGGAAGTCAAATGAGGGGACAGCATAGGGAAAGAAGGGTCTACAACAGCACTACGTGCAGCTCAGTGTCTGGATAACATGGAAGTGCAATGGCTAGTGTATGTGCCAAGCAAAGAGCTCTGGGGATCTATCTATAGTATGTGCTTTAACATTCATGAGAAATTAGGTTTGTGCACATAGCTTTATATTTGAATTCTTGTGTTTGTATGTCTATGTTATTTAAAGTTTTATTGACTGGAACACATACATAATTTTTTTTTTGTTTCCCCGTAATTCTCAACACTTTACAGGATATGATTTTGGAGCTCAAATTGGTTATAGACTTTAATTCAATTGTGCTACTGTCTATTAAAATAGAAAAAAATCCATTTAAAAAGGTGATAACTAGCCTTGACAAATCTAGAATCTCCTTGGGGATGGGCTTCTAGGCACGTTTATGTTTTCTGGAATTTTACTTTTACTATGTACAGATGTGTTACATTTGTTTATGTTGCAGAATAGTATTTTTATTATCTATGAAAAGGTGTATTGCATTTGTTTATACTGCATTTGTTTAACTAAGTAAAGATGTGTTACATTTGCTCATCCTACATTGTTTAATTATGTAAAGATGTGTTGCTGTACCTTGCCTACCTAAGGCACCTGATTGGTCTAATAAAAGGCTGAAGGGCCCATAGCTAAGCAGCAGAGGGATAGGTGGGGCTGGTGGGCAGAGAGAATAGGTAAGAGGAGGATTCTAGGCTGGAAAAGAGAAGAGGGAGAAGAGAACAAGGGGGAAAGAAAGGGAGGCTCCTGGGGCCAGCCAGCCAGGCAGCCATCAGCCAGCCAGACATGGAGTAGGACATACAGAATGAAAGGTACAAAGTCCCAATTCAAAACATAAATGAAGAGAAGTCGGTTAAATTAAGTTATAAGAGCTAGTGGGACAAGACTAAGATAAGGCTGAGCATTCATAACTAATAATAACTCTCCATGTCATAATTTGCGACTTGATTGGTTGCCCAAAAGAAAGCCTGTTACATTTATGTGGGATTATCTTGAGTATATTTAAACTGATTTGGGAAAACACATCTTAATTGTGTGGGTATATTCTTTGGGCAGAGGATATGGTCTATGTAATATGGGGAATGTGTCCAGTACTAGAAAGCATGTGTTCACTCATGGCTTTCTGCTTCTTTGTTGTGGATGCAGTGTTGCTTGATGTCTTAAGCCCCTGACACTGTGACTTCCCCTACCATGATGGACTGTAACCTTGAGCCATGAGCTGAAATAAACCCTTTGCCTCTAAGTTACTTTTGCTAGAGTATGACATCACAGGAACAGAAAGGGGATAAAGACACTGGGAATGGTGGGACATGAGCACATTCCCAGCCCATATGAGGGTGAGAGAGGAGGACTGACACAAGTTCGAGTACAACCTGGACTACACAAGGTGTTAGACCCTGGTGTGGGCTGCTCAAAGACTTTGAGGCCTGCCTTGACTACACAGTTAAAATCCTGTCTAAGAAAAAAATTTTAAAAATCTCCAATTGTACTGTGTTATCGACAAGGGCCGTTTTTAAATAAAATGTTCCATCTGTTTTTTGGCACCTGGAAGTACTCACTGTCATCAGATGAGCTTCCAACTGTTTCAGGGAAGACAGAACCTAGGAAGCATGAATTCCCTCAACTTCCTCTCCTCATTTCATCTTATCTATATCCAATTCATCTACATTCAGACTCATTAAAGCCTGCTTCCTTCTGTTTAAGGTTATTTATCTACTTGAGCTAGTGATTACACCCATCTGTCTCTGGTTCCTCTGAGACCTGTTGGCTTTCTGGATGTATTGTTTTATTTGCATTCTTTCTGTCTTTCCTTCAAGCGTTCACACAGCAGTCTCCCCCTCCCCAGTTGGCTAGTGTCCATTCAATCTTTAGAAAGGTTTGCTCTATGAATGCTACTCTATCCCTGGTTTTTTACTTTCTTCAAGATCTTCAGCCAAGGTTTGAATGTCAGTGATACTTTTTTTTTTTAATTACACAGTTAAGAATGAGGCCCCCCAAAGCAGTGGAAACAGATATGACCTTTTAAAGCAAACTCAACTTCATTCATAATAGCAGAAGTAGCACACAAAACTAAGTCAGAATACCATTTTGTAAATTTATGACACCAGAAAAGGTGGAGCACACTGGCAGGTGCCATCCTCCTATCCCTGCAGAAGCTGAGGCAGCCAGAGGCATTCTCCATGCTGCTTCAACTGTCACTCTAACGAAGTGTGGATAGAGGCTCAAAAAGTGACAAGAATACGAAGAATAGTTTAGCGTCACTACTAAAATTAATTTATTTGTCTTACAGATGTATTTCTAAGAATTCATTCTATACATATATTTTCAAAATAATTACACAGAAATTCATTGCCCCATAGAAAATTTAAAATGATTAACACTATGACTCTTACAGTAAAATCCTGATTCAATGTAATAAATTCATATGGAATACTAAACAGTTGTTAAAAAAACAGTATCATATAATTTATTTTTATCATGAAAATGTTCCCAATATTCACTGCTAAAGTAAAAAATCAAAGTTGGAGAAGTGTGTAAAGTTATGCCGCAAAGGAAGCACACACATATGAACATACATAAATATATACTTTTTATAGGAAGAACCCAAGGAGTATAAATCAGTATGAAAATGGTTGGTTGAAGTCAGAGTGAATAAGGTAGACAGAAATATGAATGTGAGAAGGATTGTCTCCAAAAATCTCCTTTATGTGTAATCACCTAAGTACTTCCAGTAAAAGAAAAAAAAAATCTTTTAAAGTTCAGCCTGGGCAAGAGCCTTGGGTACCTGGGCAAGGAAGCAAGTGCCTGTCTGGAAGGATTGTGCCTTTCACTGAGTTCAGGCTGTCTGCAAATTCCAAGGAGCACTGCATTCAACAGTGAGGAAAATTGAAGAAGCAGACTGATGCTCATGTGACAAAACCCATTCCACGCCAGTGTGCAATCTCAGGAATGGACGATGCCACTCACAGCTGCTGTACACATCTGGATCTCTAAGGTGCAGCCTGCTCAGCAGGTGCATGCCCTGATGACCCTGGCATTCTTCAGCCTTACCTTTCATTACATTACTTTTCAGCAGACCTGGACTGGACATTTCATTCCTGCTTTGAGATTCTCTGCCCTTGCCCATGTTTTCCTAATTTAATACATTCGATCCTGCTCTTTGGAATAAATTTGTTTCTGAAACCCACCATAAGCCTGTTTCACAATTTTTCTGAATTATCTTACAAGACAGATCAAATGGTGTACTATTCACCAAGTTTCTATAGTTGGTGGTCTGCCAAACAACAATAACAGCAAAATTTTGAATGGGTTTCTGAATCCAGAGAGAACATCCTTTGTATGTTTTGTGATAATTAAGATACTTTATTTACATTGTAATAAGATAACTTTTTTCTATGGAGCACTGGCTGCTCTTGCAGGAGACCTGGGTTTAATTCCCTGGATCCATATGGCAGATCACAACTGCCTGTAACACCAGTTCCTGGGGATCTGACACCTTCTTTTGGCTCTGTGGTACTATTCTCACATGATGTGAGACATATATACAGCCTATATACTTGTACACATAAAATAGAAGTAAACAAGTCTTTCAAAGTAAGTTAACTTTTGTCCTAGATTACAAACTTTAGATTGTTCAAAGGATGTTTGCATAAATAGTTGTTGAAAATATTTTCAATTCAGTTTCATGGAAATTCTTACTTTACTCAACCCTGCTTTAATGTATTTCTGTGTAATCACATGATTGGAGAAGGTTGGAGCAATACTTTCAAATGCAACCATTTGTAACTCTGGAGAGGAGTCCTGTGGTTTTGTCTGAAGAAACACAATAACTCTTCTGGGAAAAGTGCCTCCCTTTCCAATTCAGCAGAATCTTCATGTCAGAGAAAGCTCATGTGCTACAGGTATGGAATCATTAGATGGGCCTGAACCTGTATCTAAATTTTGAGACTCCTGTGTCTGACCTAGTTAGACACACATCTTAGGTCTTACTGTGGTGATGGGAAAAGCATTCTTTTGCCACCAAGTTTTCAGAAAGGATGAGACACAGCCTGAAGCTCTGTTAACTCAATGAGAATGTCTGCATACTTATAGAAGGCATAAAGACCCCACCCTGAGAGTCTCAAAGGAGATGCTGGATCCAACTCTTCCTGACCTTGTACTCTGTGGAGCTGTCACGAATCAAGCATTGCCACGGCTACCGCTGCTAGGTTTGTATCATTAGCAGCAAAATGATTTTGTTTGCTGTAAGTTAAGAGTCATAAAAATTACAAATTCATTTCTAACTTTTGTCATCTAACTCATGTTTCAATTTATAAAAATATTATATCCACTTTAATTTGGAACATTAAAAATTTTTAAAAACTGCATCTCTGGTGAGGGAAGATGGTTAAGCAGGTAATGTGTTCACTGCACAAGCATGTAGAGCAGAGTTTGGATCCCCAGCTCCCACATGAGAAGTCAGGGACTGTGGCCTGGGCTTGTAATCCTGGTACTGGAAAGGCAGAAACAGGAGGATGCCTGGAGCTCTCTGCGGATCTGGTCTAGCTTACTAGGTGAACGACATGATCGCTGAGATGCTGTCTCAAAAAGTATTGTTGAGAACAAATAAGGGGAAACTTGGCATTGACTTTTGGTCTATACACTAACACAAACATGAGTGAGCATGCATACGCACGTGCACATGCACACACACACACACACACACACACACACACACCATTGCAAACACACATACATGCACACATACATCACACACATTCACTCACAAAAATCTACACGTGTTAAGTATTTTGTGTATTGAAACATCAAAATTGTCTGAAGATATATCACAGTAGTTTTTCACTCGTGTGAAAAAGAAGTGTACTTTTGTAGAAATAGTTTATAAAGGTGAGTACATCCCTGAGGTGCTTCCCTATTAGACACTCTCAGAACTTTGGTCTTTCAGTACTACAGATTGGACTGGGGGTAGCAAGACACCCTGCCTTGGACTATTTACAACCATTTACCGCACACCATTTTCTTTAAGCAAGACTGGAATCTTTAACACGTAAATGGTCATTTGGATCCTGTTGTCTGAAAGACCATATTAGAGGTCTGTTAGTGGAGCAGGGATGCCCTGGCAAGAACATTAAGACCATGTAGCCTTCCTTGTAAAGCACAAGGCTGCTTGCATTAAAGTCCCTATGTTCTGCATCGTAAGTAAACTGTAGGATTTTAAGTTAGAGGCTGTGTGAGGTACCCCATGAAGAGAGTCAAAGATTAGCAAAAGGGGGTAAGGGTATGCAGGAAAGATTTTTCTCCTTTCTGAATTTGACTGAATGCTGGCCCCAAGTGAAAAAAATCATAGTGTTTGTTTATCAGGTCTGCTGTGCAGTGACTTTGAAAATGAAATTCTCTGCTTGTTTTAGTTCACTAAAACTTACTTAACTATTCAGCATGCATGAAGGCAGACTGATCTGGAATAACTCAACTGTAATCAAGCTCTTTAAGAATTAGTCTGAATAGTCCAGAGTCTGCACCACTGTTTGGCAAAACAGGGTTGAAATCATCAATATACCTGTCTTTACTTGCTGCCTTGTCTACATCCATCCCAAACTGTCTGAACTTTTCATATGTACTCTGTAAAATACCTGAATCTAACAGAAGCTGCAGAAACATTTTTTTAACAAAGAATTTGATTTCCAATCATATTAATGCTTTAAACCTTTATGGTCTTTTCCTTACTTCAGATGTTCATCTGAACATTCATTCTTGCTAATGTGTGGATTCTACCACCTCTATTCATGGGGATGCTCTTTTAAAATACAATGAAATTAGCAATAACATATCAACCAAAATTATCTGAAAGATATAGCTTCTCAGGATACAGGGTTTCAGCAGCATAATATTGAAGACAGATTTAAATACTACTTTCCACGGTAAGGAAATACAACAAATTGAAATTCTAATCAGAATATCAAAGCAAGTATATGTTACCAGATCTTCTGACATGCTAACAATAAAAAGTATTGGATACCACATCCTAATCTCCGTTTTTCCATAATCATTTTAATAGTCATCAAGTAGCTAGCTTCAGTGTGGACAATTGAAGAGAGCTTAAAATGCAGGAGTGCCAGGAGTGTGTTAGCATGCTGAATAATTTCCTACAAAATTGACCATGTCACACACACACACACACACACACACACACACACAAAACCATTTATAAGTATCTTTCACTAGACGACAATAAAAGAAAATAAAATTGTTGGCACTTACCGACCCTGCAACCATTTTCAATAACCCCACTGCATCAACTGGTAGCTCAAGAGGCAAGGGCTCTATCACAAACTGTTATCTAAGAAGGAAGTAAAATGATGAAACAATATAGCCACCATCATTTCTCTACAGAGTGTTATCCCTTTACAGAGTGTACCATGGTTTTAAACTCAGATTCCCATTTTTGCAACTCCAGAAACAACAGAATTATAGTCAGGAGCAGTGGTACATACCTGATATCCTGGAACTGGAAGGCTGAAGTAGGAGAATTACTGAGAGACAGACACAAGCTTGGACTACACAGTGAGTGTGTCACACCAGGACGGGCTACATACTGAAGCCAAACCCCCTTCCCCAAATCAAACCAACAGAAGTGGCTGGAGATAGGGCACCAAGAGTAAAGGCCTTTGCTGTCAAGCCTGGAAACCCAAGTTCCATTCCTGTAACCCACATGTTGGAAAGAACAATGTAATTACTCACTTTAAACCTAATCCAAAGATTTTGTCCTATATAAAATGAAAATAGTAGTAACTTAGAAATGTTTGAAAATACTAAGCTAGGTGTGGTGGCA